>NC_082642.1:45166943-45397911 GCF_028023285.1 Balaenoptera ricei | reverse complement strand
GAACAGCTTAAAAAGAGAATCCTAATGTGATTTCTTTATAATGTATGTGTTCCTTATCTTATCCTAGTGTCTAAACTCTTCTCCATGGCTGGACACCCAAATAATATTCCTTTACGTGCTAAGGGGTATCTAGAGAGTGGGATAGGTTTAATAACTACCCTAACCCTAACGCGTACCCTAACCCTAACCCCTACCCTAACCCTAACACGTACCCTAATCCTAACCCGTACCCTAAACCGAGCCCTAACCCTAACACTAACCCTAACCCTAACCCTAACCCATACCCTACGCCGTACCCGAACCCCTCCCCGAACCCCTACCCTAAGCCGTACCCTAACCCTAACCCTAAGCCTAACCCTAACCCTAGGCTACCCTTGACTGCTTCTGCCTCCAATAGATTTCCTAAGCACTAGTGTTTTAAGGAACAGCTTAAAAAGAGAATCCTAATGTGATTTCTTTATAATGTATGTGTTCCTTATTTTATCCTAGTGTCTAAACTCTTCTCCATGGCTGGACCCCCAAATAATATTCCTTTACGTGCTAAGGGGTATCTAGAGAGTGGGATAGGTTTAATAACTACCCTAACCCTAACGCGTACCCTAACCCTAACACCTACCCTAACCCTAACACGTACCCTAATCCTAACCCGTACCGTAAACCGAGCCCTAACCCTAACACTAACCCTAACCCTAACCCTAACCCATACCCTACGCCGTACCCGAACCCCTCCCCGAACCCGTACCCTAAGCCGTACCCTAAGCCTAACCCTAAGCCTAACCCTAACCCTAGGCTACCCTTGACTGCTTCTGCCTCCAATAGATTTCCTAAGCACTAGTGTTGTAAGGAACAGCTTAAAAAGAGAATCCTAATGTGATTTCTTTATAATGTATGTGTTCCTTATTTTATCCTAGTGTCTAAACTCTTCTCCATGGCTGGACCCCCAAATAATATTCCTTTACGTGCTAAGGGGTATCTAGAGAGTGGGATAGGTTTAATAACTACCCTAACCCTAACGCGTACCCTAACCCTAACCCCTACCCTAACCCTAACACGTACCCTAATCCTAACCCGTACCCTAAACCGAGCCCTAACCCTAACACTAACCCTAACCCTAACCCTAACCCATACCCTACGCCGTACCCGAACCCTAAGCCGTACCCTAAGCCTAACCCTAAGCCTAACCCTAACCCTAGGCTACCCTTGACTGCTTCTGCCTCCAATAGATTTCCTAAGCACTAGTGTTTTAAGGAACAGCTTAAAAAGAGAATCCTAATGTGATTTCTTTATAATGTATGTGTTCCTTATTTTATCCTAGTGTCTAAAGTCTTTTCCATGGCTGGACCCGCAAATAATATTCCTTTACGTGCTAAGGGGTATCTAGAGAGTGGGATAGGTTTAATAACTACCCTAACCCTAACACGTACCCTAATCCTAACCCGTACCCTAAACCGAGCCCTAACCCTAACACTAACCCTAACCCTAACCCTAACCCATACCCTACGCCGTACCCGAACCCTAAGCCGTACCCTAACCCTAACCCTAAGCCTAACCCTAACACTAGGCTACCCTTGACTGCTTCTGCCTCCAACAGATTTCCTAAGCACTAGTGTTTGAAGGAACAGCTTAAAAAGAGAATCCTAATGCGATTTCTTTATAATGTATGTGTTCCTTATTTTATCCTAGTGTCTAAACTCTTCTCCATGGCTGGACCCCCAAATAATATTCCTTTACGTGCTAAGGGGTATCTAGAGAGTGGGATAGGTTTAATAACTACCCTAACCCTAACGCGTACCCTAACCCTAACCCCTACCCTAACCCTAACACGTACCCTAATCCTAACCCGTACCCTAAACCGATCCCTAACCCTAACACTAACCCTAACCCTAACCCAAACCCATACCCTACGCCGAACCCGTACCCTAAGCCGTACCCTAAGCCTAACCCTAAGCCTAGCCCTAACCCTAGGCTACCCTTGAGTGCTTCGGTCTCCAATAGATTTCCTAAGAACTAGTGTTTTAAGGAACAGCTTAAAAACAGAATCCTAATGTGATTTCTAACCCGTACCCTAAACCGAGCCCTAACCCTAACACTAACCCTAACCCTAACCCTAACCCATACCCTACGCCGTACCAGAACCCCTCCCCGAACCCCTACCCTAAGCCGTACCCTAAGCCTAACCCTAAACCTAACCCTAACCCTAGGCTACCCTTGACTGCTTCTGCCTCCAATAGATTTCCTAAGCACTAGTGTTTGAAGGAACAGCTTAAAAAGAGAATCCTAATGTGATTTCTTTATAATGTATGTGTTCCTTATCTTATCCTAGTGTCTAAACTCTTCTCCATGGCTGGACCCTCAAATAATATTCCTTTACGTGCTAAGGGGTATCTAGAGAGTGGGATAGGTTTAATAACTACCCTAACCCTAACGCGTACCCTAACCCTAACACCTACCCTAACCCTAACACGTACCCTAATCCTAACCCGTACCCTAAACCGAGCCCTAACCCTAACACTAACCCTAACCCTAACCCTAACCCATACCCTACGCCGTACCCGAACCCTAAGCCGTACCCTAAGCCTAACCCTAAGCCTAACCCTAACCCTAGGCTACCCTTGACTGCTTCTGCCTCCAATAGATTTCCTAAGCACTAGTGTTTGAAGGAACAGCTTAAAAAGAGAATCCTAATGTGATTTCTTTATAATGGGTGTGTTCCTTATCTTATCCTAGTGTCTAAACTCTTCTCCATGGCTGGACCCCCAAATAATATTCCTTTACGTGCTAAGGGGTATCTAGAGAGTGGGATAGGTTTAATAACTACCCTAACCCTAACGCGTACCCTAACCCTAACCCATACCCTAACCCTAACACGTACCCTAATCCTAACCCGTACCCTAAACCGAGCCCTAACCCTAACACTAACCCTAACCCTAACCCTAACCCATACCCTACGCCGTACCCGAACCCCTCCCCGAACCCCTACCCTAAGCCGTACCCTAACCCTAACCCTAAGCCTAACCCTAACCCTAGGCTACCCTTGACTGCTTCTGCCTCCAATAGATTTCCTAAGCACTAGTGTTTTAAGGAACAGCTTAAAAAGAGAATCCTAATGTGATTTCTTTATAATGTATGTGTTCCTTATTTTATCCTAGTGTCTAAACTCTGCTCCATGGCTGGACCCCCAAATAATATTCCTTTACGTGCTAAGGGGTATCTAGAGAGTGGGATAGGTTTAATAACTACCCTAACCCTAACGCGTACCCTAACCCTAACACCTACCCTAACCCTAACACGTACCCTAATCCTAACCCGTACCCTAAACCGAGCCCTAACCCTAACACTCACCCTAACCCTAACCCTAACCCATACCCTATGCCGTACCCGAACCCCTCCCCGAACCCGTACCCTAAGCCATACCCTAAGCCTAACCCTAAGCCTAACCCTAACCCTAGGCTACCCTTGACTGCTTCTGCCTCCAATAGATTTCCTAAGCACTAGTGTTTGAAGGAACAGCTTAAAAAGAGAATCCTAATGCGATTTCTTTATAATGTATGTGTTCCTTATTTTATCCTAGTGTCTAAACTCTTCTCCATGACTGGACCCCCAAATAATATTCCTTTACGTGCTAAGGGGTATCTAGAGAGTGGGATAGGTTTAATAACTACCCTAACCCTAACGCGTACCCTAACCCTAACCCCTACCCTAACCCTAACACGTACCCTAATCCTAACCCGTACCCTAAACCGATCCCTAACCCTAACACTAACCCTAACCCTAACCCAAACCCATACCCTACGCCGAACCCGTACCCTAAGCCGTACCCTAAGCCTAACCCTAAGCCTAGCCCTAACCCTAGGCTACCCTTGAGTGCTTCGGTCTCCAATAGATTTCCTAAGAACTAGTGTTTTAAGGAACAGCTTAAAAACAGAATCCTAATGTGATTTCTAACCCGTACCCTAAACCGAGCCCTAACCCTAACACTAACCCTAACCCTAACCCTAACCCATACCCTACGCCGTACCCGAACCCCTCCCCGAACCCGTACCCTAAGCCGTACCCTAAGCCTAACCCTAAGCCTAACCCTAACCCTAGGCTACCCTTGACTGCTTCTGCCTCCAATAGATTTCCTAAGCACTAGTGTTTGAAGGAACAGCTTAAAAAGAGAATCCTAATGTGATTTCTTTATAATGTATGTGTTCCTTATCTTATCCTAGTGTCTAAACTCTTCTCCATGGCTGGACCCCCAAATAATATTCCTTTACGTGCTAAGGGGTATCTAGAGAGTGGGATAGGTTTAATAACTACCCTAACCCTAACGCGTACCCTAACCCTAACCCCTACCCTAACCCTAACACGTACCCTAATCCTAACCCGTACCCTAAACCGAGCCCTAACCCTAACACTAACCCTAACCCTAACCCTAACCCATACCCTACGCCGTACCCGAACCCTAAGCCGTACCCTAAGCCTAACCCTAAGCCTAACCCTAACCCTAGGCTACCCTTGACTGCTTCTGCCTCCAATAGATTTCCTAAGCACTAGTGTTTTAAGGAACAGCTTAAAAAGAGAATCCTAATGTGATTTCTTTATAATGTATGTGTTCCTTATTTTATCCTAGTGTCTAAACTCTTCTCCATGGCTGGACCCGCAAATAATATTCCTTTACGTGCTAAGGGGTATCTAGAGAGTGGGATAGGTTTAATAACTACCCTAACCCTAACGCGTACCCTAACCCTAACACCTACCCTAACCCTAACACGTACCCTAATCCTAACCCGTACCCTAAACCGAGCCCTAACCCTAACACTCACCCTAACCCTTACCCTAACCCATACCCTATGCCGTACCCGAACCCCTCCCCGAACCCGTACCGTAAGCCATACCCTAAGCCTAACCCTAAGCCTAACCCTAACCCTAGGCTACCCTTGACTGCTTCTGCCTCCAATAGATTTCCTAAGCACTAGTGTTTGAAGGAACAGCTTAAAAAGAGAATCCTAATGTGATTTCTTTATAATGTATGTGTTCCTTATCTTATCCTAGTGTCTAAACTCTTCTCCATGGCTGGACCCCCAAATAATATTCCTTTACGTGCTAAGGGGTATCTAGAGAGTGGGATAGGTTTAATAACTACCCTAACCCTAACGCGTACCCTAACCCTAACCCCTACCCTAACCCTAACACGTACCCTAATCCTAACCCGTACCCTAAACCGAGCCCTAACCCTAACACTAACCCTAACCCTAACCCTAACCCATACCCTACGCCATACCCGAACCCTAAGCCGTACCCTAAGCCTAACCCTAAGCCTAACCCTAACCCTAGGCTACCCTTGACTGCTTCTGCCTCCAATAGATTTCCTAAGCACTAGTGTTTTAAGGAACAGCTTAAAAAGAGAATCCTAATGTGATTTCTTTATAATGTATGTGTTCCTTATTTTATCCTAGTGTCTAAACTCTTCTCCATGGCTGGACCCGCAAATAATATTCCTTTACGTGCTAAGGGGTATCTAGAGAGTGGGATAGGTTTAATAACTACCCTAACCCTAACGCGTACCCTAACCCTAACACCTACCCTAACCCTAACACGTACCCTAATCCTAACCCGTACCCTAAACCGAGCCCTAACCCTAACACTAACCCTAACCCTAACCCTAACCCATACCCTACGCCGTACCCGAACCCCTCCCCGAACCCCTACCCTAAGCCGTACCCTAACCCTAACCCTAAGCCTAACCCTAACCCTAGGCTACCCTTGACTGCTTCTGCCTCCAATAGATTTCCTAAGCACTAGTGTTTTAAGGAACAGCTTAAAAAGAGAATCCTAATGTGATTTCTTTATAATGTATGTGTTCCTTATTTTATCCTAGTGTCTAAACTCTTCTCCATGGCTGGACCCCCAAATAATATTCCTTTACGTGCTAAGGGGTATCTAGAGAGTGGGATAGGTTTAATAACTACCCTAACCCTAACGCGTACCCTAACCCTAACACCTACCCTAACCCTAACACGTACCCTAATCCTAACCCGTACCCTAAACCGAGCCCTAACCCTAACACTAACCCTAACCCTAACCCTAACCCATACCCTACGCCGTACCCGAACCCCTCCCCGAACCCGTACCCTAAGCCGTACCCTAAGCCTAACCCTAAGCCTAACCCTAACCCTAGGCTACCCTTGACTGCTTCTGCCTCCAATAGATTTCCTAAGCACTAGTGTTGTAAGGAACAGCTTAAAAAGAGAATCCTAATGTGATTTCTTTATAATGTATGTGTTCCTTATTTTATCCTAGTGTCTAAACTCTTCTCCATGGCTGGACCCCCAAATAATATTCCTTTACGTGCTAAGGGGTATCTAGAGAGTGGGATAGGTTTAATAACTACCCTAACCCTAACGCGTACCCTAACCCTAACCCCTACCCTAACCCTAACACGTACCCTAATCCTAACCCGTACCCTAAACCGAGCCCTAACCCTAACACTAACCCTAACCCTAACCCTAACCCATACCCTACGCCGTACCCGAACCCCTCCCCAAACCCGTACCCTAAGCCGTACCCTAACCCTAACCCTAAGCCTAACCCTAACCCTAGGCTACCCTTGACTGCTTCTGCCTCCAATAGATTTCCTAAGCACTAGTGTTGTAAGGAACAGCTTAAAAAGAGAATCCTAATGTGATTTCTTTATAATGGGTGTGTTCCTTATCTTATCCTAGTGTCTAAACTCTTCTCCATGGCTGCACCCCCAAATAATATTCCTTTACGTGCTAAGGGGTATCTAGAGAGTGGGATAGGTTTACTAACTACCCTAACCCTAATGCGTACCCTAACCCTAACCCCTACCCTAACCCTAACACGTACCCTAATCCTAACCCGTACCCTAAACCGAGCCCTAACCCTAACACGAACCCTAACCCTAACCCTAACCCATACCCTACACCGTACCCGAACCCCTCCCCGAACCCCTACCCTAAGCCGTACCCTAACCCTAACCCTAAGCCTAACCCTAACCCTAGGCTACCCTTGACTGCTTCTGCCTCCAATAGATTTCCTAAGCACTAGTGTTTGAAGGAACAGCTTAAAAAGAGAATCCTAATGCGATTTCTTTATAATGTATGTGTTCCTTATCTTATCCTAGTGTCTAAACTCTTCTCCATGGCTGGACCCCCAAATAATATTCCTTTACGTGCTAAGGGGTATCTAGAGAGTGGGATAGGTTTAATAACTACCCTAACCCTAACGCGTACCCTAACCCTAACCCCTACCCTAACCCTAACACGTACCCTAATCCTAACCCGTACCCTAAACCGATCCCTAACCCTAACATTAACCCTAACCCTAACCCAAACCCATACCCTACGCCGAACCCGTACCCTAAGCCGTACCCTAAGCCTAACCCTAAGCCTAGCCCTAACCCTAGGCTACCCTTGAGTGCTTCGGTCTCCAATAGATTTCCTAAGAACTAGTGTTTTAAGGAACAGCTTAAAAACAGAATCCTAATGTGATTTCTAACCCGTACCCTAAACCGAGCCCTAACCCTAACACTAACCCTAACCCTAACCCTAACCCGTACCCTACGCCGTACCCGAACCCCTCCCCGAACCCGTACCCTAAGCCGTACCCTAAGCCTAACCCTAAGCCTAACCCTAACCCTAGGCTACCCTTGACTGCTTCTGCCTCCAATAGATTTCCTAAGCACTAGTGTTTGAAGGAACAGCTTAAAAAGAGAATCCTAATGTGATTTCTTTATAATGGGTGTGTTCCTTATCTTATCCTAGTGTCTAAACTCTTCTCCATGGCTGGACACCCAAATAATATTCCTTTACGTGCTAAGGGGTATCTAGAGAGTGGGATAGGTTTAATAACTACCCTAACCCTAACGCGTACCCTAACCCTAACCCCTACCCTAACCCTAACACGTACCCTAATCCTAACCCGTACCCTAAACCGAGCCCTAACCCTAACACTAACCCTAACCCTAACCCTAACCCATACCCTACGCCGTACCCGAACCCCTCCCCGAACCCCTACCCTAAGCCGTACCCTAACCCTAACCCTAAGCCTAACCCTAAACCTAGGCTACCCTTGACTGCTTCTGCCTCCAATAGATTTCCTAAGCACTAGTGTTTTAAGGAACAGCTTAAAAAGAGAATCCTAATGTGATTTCTTTATAATGTATGTGTTCCTTATCTTATCCTAGTGTCTAAACTCTTCTCCATGGCTGGACCCCCAAATAATATTCCTTTACGTGCTAAGGGGTATCTAGAGAGTGGGATAGGTTTAATAACTACCCTAACCCTAACGCGTACCCTAACCCTAACCCCTACCCTAACCCTAACACGTACCCTAATCCTAACCCGTACCCTAAACCGAGCCCTAACCCTAACACTAACCCTAACCCTAACCCTAACCCATACCCTACGCCATACCCGAACCCTAAGCCGTACCCTAAGCCTAACCCTAAGCCTAACCCTAACCCTAGGCTACCCTTGACTGCTTCTGCCTCCAATAGATTTCCTAAGCACTAGTGTTTTAAGGAACAGCTTAAAAAGAGAATCCTAATGTGATTTCTTTATAATGTATGTGTTCCTTATTTTATCCTAGTGTCTAAACTCTTCTCCATGGCTGGACCCGCAAATAATATTCCTTTACGTGCTAAGGGGTATCTAGAGAGTGGGATAGGTTTAATAACTACCCTAACCCTAACGCGTACCCTAACCCTAACACCTACCCTAACCCTAACACGTACCCTAATCCTAACCCGTACCCTAAACCGAGCCCTAACCCTAACACTAACCCTAACCCTAACCCTAACCCATACCCTACGCCGTACCCGAACCCCTCCCCGAACCCCTACCCTAAGCCGTACCCTAACCCTAACCCTAAGCCTAACCCTAACCCTAGGCTACCCTTGACTGCTTCTGCCTCCAATAGATTTCCTAAGCACTAGTGTTTTAAGGAACAGCTTAAAAAGAGAATCCTAATGTGATTTCTTTATAATGTATGTGTTCCTTATTTTATCCTAGTGTCTAAACTCTTCTCCATGGCTGGACCCCCAAATAATATTCCTTTACGTGCTAAGGGGTATCTAGAGAGTGGGATAGGTTTAATAACTACCCTAACCCTAACGCGTACCCTAACCCTAACACCTACCCTAACCCTAACACGTACCCTAATCCTAACCCGTACCCTAAACCGAGCCCTAACCCTAACACTAACCCTAACCCTAACCCTAACCCATACCCTACGCCGTACCCGAACCCCTCCCCGAACCCGTACCCTAAGCCGTACCCTAAGCCTAACCCTAAGCCTAACCCTAACCCTAGGCTACCCTTGACTGCTTCTGCCTCCAATAGATTTCCTAAGCACTAGTGTTGTAAGGAACAGCTTAAAAAGAGAATCCTAATGTGATTTCTTTATAATGTATGTGTTCCTTATTTTATCCTAGTGTCTAAACTCTTCTCCATGGCTGGACCCCCAAATAATATTCCTTTACGTGCTAAGGGGTATCTAGAGAGTGGGATAGGTTTAATAACTACCCTAACCCTAACGCGTACCCTAACCCTAACCCCTACCCTAACCCTAACACGTACCCTAATCCTAACCCGTACCCTAAACCGAGCCCTAACCCTAACACTAACCCTAACCCTAACCCTAACCCATACCCTACGCCGTACCCGAACCCCTCCCCAAACCCGTACCCTAAGCCGTACCCTAACCCTAACCCTAAGCCTAACCCTAACCCTAGGCTACCCTTGACTGCTTCTGCCTCCAATAGATTTCCTAAGCACTAGTGTTGTAAGGAACAGCTTAAAAAGAGAATCCTAATGTGATTTCTTTATAATGGGTGTGTTCCTTATCTTATCCTAGTGTCTAAACTCTTCTCCATGGCTGCACCCCCAAATAATATTCCTTTACGTGCTAAGGGGTATCTAGAGAGTGGGATAGGTTTACTAACTACCCTAACCCTAATGCGTACCCTAACCCTAACCCCTACCCTAACCCTAACACGTACCCTAATCCTAACCCGTACCCTAAACCGAGCCCTAACCCTAACACGAACCCTAACCCTAACCCTAACCCATACCCTACACCGTACCCGAACCCCTCCCCGAACCCCTACCCTAAGCCGTACCCTAACCCTAACCCTAAGCCTAACCCTAACCCTAGGCTACCCTTGACTGCTTCTGCCTCCAATAGATTTCCTAAGCACTAGTGTTTGAAGGAACAGCTTAAAAAGAGAATCCTAATGCGATTTCTTTATAATGTATGTGTTCCTTATCTTATCCTAGTGTCTAAACTCTTCTCCATGGCTGGACCCCCAAATAATATTCCTTTACGTGCTAAGGGGTATCTAGAGAGTGGGATAGGTTTAATAACTACCCTAACCCTAACGCGTACCCTAACCCTAACCCCTACCCTAACCCTAACACGTACCCTAATCCTAACCCGTACCCTAAACCGATCCCTAACCCTAACATTAACCCTAACCCTAACCCAAACCCATACCCTACGCCGAACCCGTACCCTAAGCCGTACCCTAAGCCTAACCCTAAGCCTAGCCCTAACCCTAGGCTACCCTTGAGTGCTTCGGTCTCCAATAGATTTCCTAAGAACTAGTGTTTTAAGGAACAGCTTAAAAACAGAATCCTAATGTGATTTCTAACCCGTACCCTAAACCGAGCCCTAACCCTAACACTAACCCTAACCCTAACCCTAACCCGTACCCTACGCCGTACCCGAACCCCTCCCCGAACCCGTACCCTAAGCCGTACCCTAAGCCTAACCCTAAGCCTAACCCTAACCCTAGGCTACCCTTGACTGCTTCTGCCTCCAATAGATTTCCTAAGCACTAGTGTTTGAAGGAACAGCTTAAAAAGAGAATCCTAATGTGATTTCTTTATAATGGGTGTGTTCCTTATCTTATCCTAGTGTCTAAACTCTTCTCCATGGCTGGACACCCAAATAATATTCCTTTACGTGCTAAGGGGTATCTAGAGAGTGGGATAGGTTTAATAACTACCCTAACCCTAACGCGTACCCTAACCCTAACCCCTACCCTAACCCTAACACGTACCCTAATCCTAACCCGTACCCTAAACCGAGCCCTAACCCTAACACTAACCCTAACCCTAACCCTAACCCATACCCTACGCCGTACCCGAACCCCTCCCCGAACCCCTACCCTAAGCCGTACCCTAACCCTAACCCTAAGCCTAACCCTAAACCTAGGCTACCCTTGACTGCTTCTGCCTCCAATAGATTTCCTAAGCACTAGTGTTTTAAGGAACAGCTTAAAAAGAGAATCCTAATGTGATTTCTTTATAATGTATGTGTTCCTTATTTTATCCTAGTGTCTAAACTCTTCTCCATGGCTGGACCCCCAAATAATATTCCTTTACGTGCTAAGGGGTATCTAGAGAGTGGGATAGGTTTAATAACTACCCTAACCCTAACGCGTACCCTAACCCTAACACCTACCCTAACCCTAACACGTACCCTAATCCTAACCCGTACCCTAAACCGAGCCCTAACCCTAACACTAACCCTAACCCTAACCCTAACCCATACCCTACGCCGTACCCGAACCCCTCCCCGAACCCGTACCCTAAGCCGTACCCTAAGCCTAACCCTAAGCCTAACCCTAACCCTAGGGTACCCTTGACTGCTTCTGCCTCCAATAGATTTCCTAAGCACTAGTGTTGTAAGGAACAGCTTAAAAAGAGAATCCTAATGTGATTTCTTTATAATGGGTGTGTTCCTTATCTTATCCTAGTGTCTAAACTCTTCTCCATGGCTGGACCCCCAAATAATATTCCTTTACGTGCTAAGGGGTATCTAGAGAGTGGGATAGGTTTAATAACTACCCTAACCCTAACGCGTACCCTAACCCTAACCCCTACCCTAACCCTAACACGTACCCTAATCCTAACCCGTACCCTAAACCGAGCCCTAACCCTAACACTAACCCTAACCCTAACCCATACCCTACGCCGTACCCGAACCCCTCCCCGAACCCCTACCCTAAGCCGTACCCTAACCCTAACCCTAAGCCTAACCCTAACCCTAGGCTACCCTTGACTGCTTCTGCCTCCAATAGATTTCCTAAGCACTAGTGTTTTAAGGAACAGCTTAAAAAGAGAATCCTAATGTGATTTCTTTATAATGTATGTGTTCCTTATTTTATCCTAGTGTCTAAACTCTTCTCCATGGCTGGACCCCCAAATAATATTCCTTTACGTGCTAAGGGGTATCTAGAGAGTGGGATAGGTTTAATAACTACCCTAACCCTAACGCGTACCCTAACCCTAACACCTACCCTAACCCTAACACGTACCCTAATCCTAACCCGTACCCTAAACCGAGCCCTAACCCTAACACTAACCCTAACCCTAACCCTAACCCATACCCTACGCCGTACCCGAACCCCTCCCCGAACCCGTACCCTAAGCCGTACCCTAAGCCTAACCCTAAGCCTAACCCTAACCCTAGGCTACCCTTGACTGCTTCTGCCTCCAATAGATTTCCTAAGCACTAATGTTGTAAGGAACAGCTTAAAAAGAGAATCCTAATGTGATTTCTTTATAATGTATGTGTTCCTTATTTTATCCTAGTGTCTAAACTCTTCTCCATGGCTGGACCCCCAAATAATATTCCTTTACGTGCTAAGGGGTATCTAGAGAGTGGGATAGGTTTAATAACTACCCTAACCCTAACGCGTACCCTAACCCTAACCCCTACCCTAACCCTAACACGTACCCTAATCCTAACCCGTACCCTAAACCGAGCCCTAACCCTAACACTAACCCTAACCCTAACCCTAACCCATACCCTACGCCGTACCCGAACCCCTCCCCAAACCCGTACCCTAAGCCGTACCCTAACCCTAACCCTAAGCCTAACCCTAACCCTAGGCTACCCTTGACTGCTTCTGCCTCCAATAGATTTCCTAAGCACTAGTGTTGTAAGGAACAGCTTAAAAACAGAATCCTAATGTGATTTCTTTATAATGGGTGTGTTCCTTATCTTATCCTAGTGTCTAAACTCTTCTCCATGGCTGCACCCCCAAATAATATTCCTTTACGTGCTAAGGGGTATCTAGAGAGTGGGATAGGTTTACTAACTACCCTAACCCTAATGCGTACCCTAACCCTAACCCCTACCCTAACCCTAACACGTACCCTAATCCTAACCCGTACCCTAAACCGAGCCCTAACCCTAACACGAACCCTAACCCTAACCCTAACCCATACCCTACACCGTACCCGAACCCCTCCCCGAACCCCTACCCTAAGCCGTACCCTAACCCTAACCCTAAGCCTAACCCTAACCCTAGGCTACCCTTGACTGCTTCTGCCTCCAATAGATTTCCTAAGCACTAGTGTTTGAAGGAACAGCTTAAAAAGAGAATCCTAATGCGATTTCTTTATAATGTATGTGTTCCTTATCTTATCCTAGTGTCTAAACTCTTCTCCATGGCTGGACCCCCAAATAATATTCCTTTACGTGCTAAGGGGTATCTAGAGAGTGGGATAGGTTTAATAACTACCCTAACCCTAACGCCTACCCTAACCCTAACCCCTACCCTAACCCTAACACATACCCTAATCCTAACCCGTACCCTAAACCGATCCCTAACCCTAACATTAACCCTAACCCTAACCCAAACCCATACCCTACGCCGAACCCGTACCCTAAGCCGTACCCTAAGCCTAACCCTAACCCTAGCTCTAACCCTAGGCTACCCTTGAGTGCTTCGGTCTCCAATAGATTTCCTAAGAACTAGTGTTTTAAGGAACAGCTTAAAAACAGAATCCTAATGTGATTTCTAACCCGTACCCTAAACCGAGCCCTAACCCTAACACTAACCCTAACCCTAACCCTAACCCATACCCTACGCCGTACCCGAACCCCTCCCCGAACCCGTACCCTAAGCCGTACCCTAAGCCTAACCCTAAGCCTAAACCTAACCCTAGGCTACCCTTGACTGCTTCTGCCTCCAATAGATTTCCTAAGCACTAGTGTTTGAAGGAACAGCTTAAAAAGAGAATCCTAATGTGATTTCTTTATAATGGGTGTGTTCCTTATCTTATCCTAGTGTCTAAACTCTTCTCCATGGCTGGACACCCAAATAATATTCCTTTACGTGCTAAGGGGTATCTAGAGAGTGGGATAGGTTTAATAACTACCCTAACCCTAACGCGTACCCTAACCCTAACCCCTACCCTAACCCTAACACGTACCCTAATCCTAACCCGTACCCTAAACCGAGCCCTAACCCTAACACTAACCCTAACCCTAACCCTAACCCATACCCTACGCCGTACCCGAACCCCTCCCCGAACCCCTACCCTAAGCCGTACCCTAACCCTAACCCTAAGCCTAACCCTAAACCTAGGCTACCCTTGACTGCTTCTGCCTCCAATAGATTTCCTAAGCACTAGTGTTTTAAGGAACAGCTTAAAAAGAGAATCCTAATGTGATTTCTTTATAATGTATGTGTTCCTTATTTTATCCTAGTGTCTAAACTCTTCTCCATGGCTGGACCCCCAAATAATATTCCTTTACGTGCTAAGGGGTATCTAGAGAGTGGGATAGGTTTAATAACTACCCTAACCCTAACGCGTACCCTAACCCTAACACCTACCCTAACCCTAACACGTACCCTAATCCTAACCCGTACCCTAAACCGAGCCCTAACCCTAACACTAACCCTAACCCTAACCCAAACCCATACCCTACGCCGAACCCGTACCCTAAGCCGTACCCTAAGCCTAACCCTAAGCCTAACCCTAACCCTAGGCTACCCTTGACTGCTTCTGCCTCCAATAGATTTCCTAAGCACTAGTGTTTGAAGGAACAGCTTAAAAAGAGAATCCTAATGTGATTTCTTTATAATGGGTGTGTTCCTTATCTTATCCTAGTGTCTAAACTCTTCTCCATGGCTGGACCCCCAAATAATATTCCTTTACGTGCTAAGGGGTATCTAGAGAGTGGGATAGGTTTAATAACTACCCTAACCCTAACGCGTACCCTAACCCTAACCCATACCCTAACCCTAACACGTACCCTAATCCTAACCCGTACCCTAAACCGAGCCCTAACCCTAACACTAACCCTAACCCTAACCCTAACCCATACCCTACGCCGTACCCGAACCCCTCCCCGAACCCCTACCCTAAGCCGTACCCTAACCCTAACCCTAAGCCTAACCCTAACCCTAGGCTACCCTTGACTGCTTCTGCCTCCAATAGATTTCCTAAGCACTAGTGTTTTAAGGAACAGCTTAAAAAGAGAATCCTAATGTGATTTCTTTATAATGTATGTGTTCCTTATTTTATCCTAGTGTCTAAACTCTGCTCCATGGCTGGACCCCCAAATAATATTCCTTTACGTGCTAAGGGGTATCTAGAGAGTGGGATAGGTTTAATAACTACCCTAACCCTAACGCGTACCCTAACCCTAACACCTACCCTAACCCTAACACGTACCCTAATCCTAACCCGTACCCTAAACCGAGCCCTAACCCTAACACTCACCCTAACACTAACCCTAACCCATACCCTATGCCGTACCCGAACCCCTCCCCGAACCCGTACCCTAAGCCATACCCTAAGCCTAACCCTAAGCCTAACCCTAACCCTAGGCTACCCTTGACTGCTTCTGCCTCCAATAGATTTCCTAAGCACTAGTGTTTGAAGGAACAGCTTAAAAAGAGAATCCTAATGCGATTTCTTTATAATGTATGTGTTCCTTATTTTATCCTAGTGTCTAAACTCTTCTCCATGACTGGACCCCCAAATAATATTCCTTTACGTGCTAAGGGGTATCTAGAGAGTGGGATAGGTTTAATAACTACCCTAACCCTAACGCGTACCCTAACCCTAACCCCTACCCTAACCCTAACACGTACCCTAATCCTAACCCGTACCCTAAACCGATCCCTAACCCTAACACTAACCCTAACCCTAACCCAAACCCATACCCTACGCCGAACCCGTACCCTAAGCCGTACCCTAAGCCTAACCCTAAGCCTAGCCCTAACCCTAGGCTACCCTTGAGTGCTTCGGTCTCCAATAGATTTCCTAAGAACTAGTGTTTTAAGGAACAGCTTAAAAACAGAATCCTAATGTGATTTCTAACCCGTACCCTAAACCGAGCCCTAACCCTAACACTAACCCTAACCCTAACCCTAACCCATACCCTACGCCGTACCCGAACCCCTCCCCGAACCCGTACCCTAAGCCGTACCCTAAGCCTAACCCTAAGCCTAACCCTAACCCTAGGCTACCCTTGACTGCTTCTGCCTCCAATAGATTTCCTAAGCACTAGTGTTGTAAGGAACAGCTTAAAAAGAGAATCCTAATGTGATTTCTTTATAATGTATGTGTTCCTTATTTTATCCTAGTGTCTAAACTCTTCTCCATGGCTGGACCCCCAAATAATATTCCTTTACGTGCTAAGGGGTATCTAGAGAGTGGGATAGGTTTAATAACTACCCTAACCCTAACGCGTACCCTAACCCTAACCCCTACCCTAACCCTAACACGTACCCTAATCCTAACCCGTACCCTAAACCGAGCCCTAACCCTAACACTAACCCTAACCCTAACCCTAACCCATACCCTACGCCGTACCCGAACCCTAAGCCGTACCCTAAGCCTAACCCTAAGCCTAACCCTAACCCTAGGCTACCCTTGACTGCTTCTGCCTCCAATAGATTTCCTAAGCACTAGTGTTTTAAGGAACAGCTTAAAAAGAGAATCCTAATGTGATTTCTTTATAATGTATGTGTTCCTTATTTTATCCTAGTGTCTAAAGTCTTTTCCATGGCTGGACCCGCAAATAATATTCCTTTACGTGCTAAGGGGTATCTAGAGAGTGGGATAGGTTTAATAACTACCCTAACCCTAACACGTACCCTAATCCTAACCCGTACCCTAAACCGAGCCCTAACCCTAACACTAACCCTAACCCTAACCCTAACCCATACCCTACGCCGTACCCGAACCCTAAGCCGTACCCTAACCCTAACCCTAAGCCTAACCTTAACCCTAGGCTACCCTTGACTGCTTCTGCCTCCAACAGATTTCCTAAGCACTAGTGTTTGAAGGAACAGCTTAAAAAGAGAATCCTAATGCGATTTCTTTATAATGTATGTGTTCCTTATTTTATCCTAGTGTCTAAACTCTTCTCCATGGCTGGACCCCCAAATAATATTCCTTTACGTGCTAAGGGGTATCTAGAGAGTGGGATAGGTTTAATAACTACCCTAACCCTAACGCGTACCCTAACCCTAACCCCTACCCTAACCCTAACACGTACCCTAATCCTAACCCGTACCCTAAACCGATCCCTAACCCTAACACTAACCCTAACCCTAACCCAAACCCATACCCTACGCCGAACCCGTACCCTAAGCCGTACCCTAAGCCTAACCCTAAGCCTAGCCCTAACCCTAGGCTACCCTTGAGTGCTTCGGTCTCCAATAGATTTCCTAAGAACTAGTGTTTTAAGGAACAGCTTAAAAACAGAATCCTAATGTGATTTCTAACCCGTACCCTAAACCGAGCCCTAACCCTAACACTAACCGTAACCCTAACCCTAACCCATACCCTACGCCGTACCCGAACCCCTCCCCGAACCCCTACCCTAAGCCGTACCCTAAGCCTAACCCTAAGCCTAACCCTAACCCTAGGCTACCCTTGACTGCTTCTGCCTCCAATAGATTTCCTAAGCACTAGTGTTTGAAGGAACAGCTTAAAAAGAGAATCCTAATGTGATTTCTTTATAATGTATGTGTTCCTTATCTTATCCTAGTGTCTAAACTCTTCTCCATGGCTGGACCCTCAAATAATATTCCTTTACGTGCTAAGGGGTATCTAGAGAGTGGGATAGGTTTAATAACTACCCTAACCCTAACGCGTACCCTAACCCTAACACCTACCCTAACCCTAACACGTACCCTAATCCTAACCCGTACCCTAAACCGAGCCCTAACCCTAACACTAACCCTAACCCTAACCCTAACCCATACCCTACGCCGTACCCGAACCCTAAGCCGTACCCTAAGCCTAACCCTAAGCCTAACCCTAACCCTAGGCTACCCTTGACTGCTTCTGCCTCCAATAGATTTCCTAAGCACTAGTGTTTGAAGGAACAGCTTAAAAAGAGAATCCTAATGTGATTTCTTTATAATGGGTGTGTTCCTTATCTTATCCTAGTGTCTAAACTCTTCTCCATGGCTGGACCCCCAAATAATATTCCTTTACGTGCTAAGGGGTATCTAGAGAGTGGGATAGGTTTAATAACTACCCTAACCCTAACGCGTACCCTAACCCTAACCCATACCCTAACCCTAACACGTACCCTAATCCTAACCCGTACCCTAAACCGAGCCCTAACCCTAACACTAACCCTAACCCTAACCCTAACCCATACCCTACGCCGTACCCGAACCCCTCCCCGAACCCCTACCCTAAGCCGTACCCTAAGCCTAACCCTAAGCCTAACCCTAACCCTAGGCTACCCTTGACTGCTTCTGCCTCCAATAGATTTCCTAAGCACTAGTGTTTGAAGGAACAGCTTAAAAAGAGAATCCTAATGTGATTTCTTTATAATGTATGTGTTCCTTATCTTATCCTAGTGTCTAAACTCTTCTCCATGGCTGGACCCTCAAATAATATTCCTTTACGTGCTAAGGGGTATCTAGAGAGTGGGATAGGTTTAATAACTACCCTAACCCTAACGCGTACCCTAACCCTAACACCTACCCTAACCCTAACACGTACCCTAATCCTAACCCGTACCCTAAACCGAGCCCTAACCCTAACACTAACCCTAACCCTAACCCTAACCCATACCCTACGCCGTACCCGAACCCTAAGCCGTACCCTAAGCCTAACCCTAAGCCTAACCCTAACCCTAGGCTACCCTTGACTGCTTCTGCCTCCAATAGATTTCCTAAGCACTAGTGTTTGAAGGAACAGCTTAAAAAGAGAATCCTAATGTGATTTCTTTATAATGGGTGTGTTCCTTATCTTATCCTAGTGTCTAAACTCTTCTCCATGGCTGGACCCCCAAATAATATTCCTTTACGTGCTAAGGGGTATCTAGAGAGTGGGATAGGTTTAATAACTACCCTAACCCTAACGCGTACCCTAACCCTAACCCATACCCTAACCCTAACACGTACCCTAATCCTAACCCGTACCCTAAACCGAGCCCTAACCCTAACACTAACCCTAACCCTAACCCTAACCCATACCCTACGCCGTACCCGAACCCCTCCCCGAACCCCTACCCTAAGCCGTACCCTAACCCTAACCCTAAGCCTAACCCTAACCCTAGGCTACCCTTGACTGCTTCTGCCTCCAATAGATTTCCTAAGCACTAGTGTTTTAAGGAACAGCTTAAAAAGAGAATCCTAATGTGATTTCTTTATAATGTATGTGTTCCTTATTTTATCCTAGTGTCTAAACTCTGCTCCATGGCTGGACCCCCAAATAATATTCCTTTACGTGCTAAGGGGTATCTAGAGAGTGGGATAGGTTTAATAACTACCCTAACCCTAACGCGTACCCTAACCCTAACACCTACCCTAACCCTAACACGTACCCTAATCCTAACCCGTACCCTAAACCGAGCCCTAACCCTAACACTCACCCTAACCCTAACCCTAACCCATACCCTATGCCGTACCCGAACCCCTCCCCGAACCCGTACCCTAAGCCATACCCTAAGCCTAACCCTAAGCCTAACCCTAACCCTAGGCTACCCTTGACTGCTTCTGCCTCCAATAGATTTCCTAAGCACTAGTGTTTGAAGGAACAGCTTAAAAAGAGAATCCTAATGCGATTTCTTTATAATGTATGTGTTCCTTATTTTATCCTAGTGTCTAAACTCTTCTCCATGACTGGACCCCCAAATAATATTCCTTTACGTGCTAAGGGGTATCTAGAGAGTGGGATAGGTTTAATAACTACCCTAACCCTAACGCGTACCCTAACCCTAACCCCTACCCTAACCCTAACACGTACCCTAATCCTAACCCGTACCCTAAACCGATCCCTAACCCTAACACTAACCCTAACCCTAACCCAAACCCATACCCTACGCCGAACCCGTACCCTAAGCCGTACACTAAGCCTAACCCTAAGCCTAGCCCTAACCCTAGGCTACCCTTGAGTGCTTCGGTCTCCAATAGATTTCCTAAGAACTAGTGTTTTAAGGAACAGCTTAAAAACAGAATCCTAATGTGATTTCTAAACCGTACCCTAAACCGAGCCCTAACCCTAACACTAACCCTAACCCTAACCCTAACCCATACCCTACGCCGTACCCGAACCCCTCCCCGAACCCGTACCCTAAGCCGTACCCTAAGCCTAACCCTAAGCCTAACCCTAACCCTAGGCTACCCTATAGATTTCCTAAGCACTAGTGTTTTAAGGAACAGCTTAAAAAGAGAATCCTAATGTGATTTCTTTATAATGTATGTGTTCCTTATTTTATCCTAGTGTCTAAACTCTTCTCCATGGCTGGACCCGCAAATAATATTCCTTTACGTGCTAAGGGGTATCTAGAGAGTGGGATAGGTTTAATAACTACCCTAACCCTAACGCGTACCCTAACCCTAACACCTACCCTAACCCTAACACGTACCCTAATCCTAACCCGTACCCTAAACCGAGCCCTAACCCTAACACTCACCCTAACCCTAACCCTAACCCATACCCTATGCCGTACCCGAACCCCTCCCCGAACCCGTACCGTAAGCCATACCCTAAGCCTAACCCTAAGCCTAACCCTAACCCTAGGCTACCCTTGACTGCTTCTGCCTCCAATAGATTTCCTAAGCACTAGTGTTTGAAGGAACAGCTTAAAAAGAGAATCCTAATGTGATTTCTTTATAATGTATGTGTTCCTTATCTTATCCTAGTGTCTAAACTCTTCTCCATGGCTGGACCCCCAAATAATATTCCTTTACGTGCTAAGGGGTATCTAGAGAGTGGGATAGGTTTAATAACTACCCTAACCCTAACGCGTACCCTAACCCTAACCCCTACCCTAACCCTAACACGTACCCTAATCCTAACCCGTACCCTAAACCGAGCCCTAACCCTAACACTAACCCTAACCCTAACCCTAACCCATACCCTACGCCATACCCGAACCCTAAGCCGTACCCTAAGCCTAACCCTAAGCCTAACCCTAACCCTAGGCTACCCTTGACTGCTTCTGCCTCCAATAGATTTCCTAAGCACTAGTGTTTTAAGGAACAGCTTAAAAAGAGAATCCTAATGTGATTTCTTTATAATGTATGTGTTCCTTATTTTATCCTAGTGTCTAAACTCTTCTCCATGGCTGGACCCCCAAATAATATTCCTTTACGTGCTAAGGGGTATCTAGAGAGTGGGATAGGTTTAATAACTACCCTAACCCTAACGCGTACCCTAACCCTAACCCCTACCCTAACCCTAACACGTACCCTAATCCTAACCCGTACCCTAAACCGAGCCCTAACCCTAACACTAACCCTAACCCTAACCCTAACCCATACCCTACGCCGTACCCGAACCCCTCCCCGAACCCCTACCCTAAGCCGTACCCTAACCCTAACCCTAAGCCTAACCCTAACCCTAGGCTACCCTTGACTGCTTCTGCCTCCAATAGATTTCCTAAGCACTAGTGTTTTAAGGAACAGCTTAAAAAGAGAATCCTAATGTGATTTCTTTATAATGTATGTGTTCCTTATTTTATCCTAGTGTCTAAACTCTTCTCCATGGCTGGACCCCCAAATAATATTCCTTTACGTGCTAAGGGGTATCTAGAGAGTGGGATAGGTTTAATAACTACCCTAACCCTAACGCGTACCCTAACCCTAACACCTACCCTAACCCTAACACGTACCCTAATCCTAACCCGTACCGTAAACCGAGCCCTAACCCTAACACTAACCCTAACCCTAACCCTAACCCATACCCTACGCCGTACCCGAACCCCTCCCCGAACCCTTACCCTAAGCCGTACCCTAAGCCTAAACCTAAGCCTAACCCTAACCCTAGGCTACCCTTGACTGCTTCTGCCTCCAATAGATTTCCTAAGCACTAGTGTTGTAAGGAACAGCTTAAAAAGAGAATCCTAATGTGATTTCTTTATAATGTATGTGTTCCTTATTTTATCCTAGTGTCTAAACTCTTCTCCATGGCTGGACCCCCAAATAATATTCCTTTACGTGCTAAGGGGTATCTAGAGAGTGGGATAGGTTTAATAACTACCCTAACCCTAACGCGTACCCTAACCCTAACCCCTACCCTAACCCTAACACGTACCCTAATCCTAACCCGTACCCTAAACCGAGCCCTAACCCTAACACTAACCCTAACCCTAACCCTAACCCATACCCTACGCCGTACCCGAACCCTAAGCCGTACCCTAAGCCTAACCCTAAGCCTAACCCTAACCCTAGGCTACCCTTGACTGCTTCTGCCTCCAATAGATTTCCTAAGCACTAGTGTTTTAAGGAACAGCTTAAAAAGAGAATCCTAATGTGATTTCTTTATAATGTATGTGTTCCTTATTTTATCCTAGTGTCTAAAGTCTTTTCCATGGCTGGACCCGCAAATAATATTCCTTTACGTGCTAAGGGGTATCTAGAGAGTGGGATAGGTTTAATAACTACCCTAACCCTAACACGTACCCTAATCCTAACCCGTACCCTAAACCGAGCCCTAACCCTAACACTAACCCTAACCCTAACCCTAACCCATACCCTACGCCGTACCCGAACCCTAAGCCGTACCCTAACCCTAACCCTAAGCCTAACCCTAACCCTAGGCTACCCTTGACTGCTTCTGCCTCCAACAGATTTCCTAAGCACTAGTGTTTGAAGGAACAGCTTAAAAAGAGAATCCTAATGCGATTTCTTTATAATGTATGTGTTCCTTATTTTATCCTAGTGTCTAAACTCTTCTCCATGGCTGGACCCCCAAATAATATTCCTTTACGTGCTAAGGGGTATCTAGAGAGTGGGATAGGTTTAATAACTACCCTAACCCTAACGCGTACCCTAACCCTAACCCCTACCCTAACCCTAACACGTACCCTAATCCTAACCCGTACCCTAAACCGATCCCTAACCCTAACACTAACCCTAACCCTAACCCAAACCCATACCCTACGCCGAACCCGTACCCTAAGCCGTACCCTAAGCCTAACCCTAAGCCTAGCCCTAACCCTAGGCTACCCTTGAGTGCTTCGGTCTCCAATAGATTTCCTAAGAACTAGTGTTTTAAGGAACAGCTTAAAAACAGAATCCTAATGTGATTTCTAACCCGTACCCTAAACCGAGCCCTAACCCTAACACTAACCCTAACCCTAACCCTAACCCATACCCTACGCCGTACCCGAACCCCTCCCCGAACCCCTACCCTAAGCCGTACCCTAAGCCTAACCCTAAACCTAACCCTAACCCTAGGCTACCCTTGACTGCTTCTGCCTCCAATAGATTTCCTAAGCACTAGTGTTTGAAGGAACAGCTTAAAAAGAGAATCCTAATGTGATTTCTTTATAATGTATGTGTTCCTTATCTTATCCTAGTGTCTAAACTCTTCTCCATGGCTGGACCCTCAAATAATATTCCTTTACGTGCTAAGGGGTATCTAGAGAGTGGGATAGGTTTAATAACTACCCTAACCCTAACGCGTACCCTAACCCTAACACCTACCCTAACCCTAACACGTACCCTAATCCTAACCCGTACCCTAAACCGAGCCCTAACCCTAACACTAACCCTAACCCTAACCCTAACCCATACCCTACGCCGTACCCGAACCCTAAGCCGTACCCTAAGCCTAACCCTAAGCCTAACCCTAACCCTAGGCTACCCTTGACTGCTTCTGCCTCCAATAGATTTCCTAAGCACTAGTGTTTGAAGGAACAGCTTAAAAAGAGAATCCTAATGTGATTTCTTTATAATGGGTGTGTTCCTTATCTTATCCTAGTGTCTAAACTCTTCTCCATGGCTGGACCCCCAAATAATATTCCTTTACGTGCTAAGGGGTATCTAGAGAGTGGGATAGGTTTAATAACTACCCTAACCCTAACGCGTACCCTAACCCTAACCCATACCCTAACCCTAACACGTACCCTAATCCTAACCCGTACCCTAAACCGAGCCCTAACCCTAACACTAACCCTAACCCTAACCCTAACCCATACCCTACGCCGTACCCGAACCCCTCCCCGAACCCCTACCCTAAGCCGTACCCTAACCCTAACCCTAAGCCTAACCCTAACCCTAGGCTACCCTTGACTGCTTCTGCCTCCAATAGATTTCCTAAGCACTAGTGTTTTAAGGAACAGCTTAAAAAGAGAATCCTAATGTGATTTCTTTATAATGTATGTGTTCCTTATTTTATCCTAGTGTCTAAACTCTGCTCCATGGCTGGACCCCCAAATAATATTCCTTTACGTGCTAAGGGGTATCTAGAGAGTGGGATAGGTTTAATAACTACCCTAACCCTAACGCGTACCCTAACCCTAACACCTACCCTAACCCTAACACGTACCCTAATCCTAACCCGTACCCTAAACCGAGCCCTAACCCTAACACTCACCCTAACACTAACCCTAACCCATACCCTATGCCGTACCCGAACCCCTCCCCGAACCCGTACCCTAAGCCATACCCTAAGCCTAACCCTAAGCCTAACCCTAACCCTAGGCTACCCTTGACTGCTTCTGCCTCCAATAGATTTCCTAAGCACTAGTGTTTGAAGGAACAGCTTAAAAAGAGAATCCTAATGCGATTTCTTTATAATGTATGTGTTCCTTATTTTATCCTAGTGTCTAAACTCTTCTCCATGACTGGACCCCCAAATAATATTCCTTTACGTGCTAAGGGGTATCTAGAGAGTGGGATAGGTTTAATAACTACCCTAACCCTAACGCGTACCCTAACCCTAACCCCTACCCTAACCCTAACACGTACCCTAATCCTAACCCGTACCCTAAACCGATCCCTAACCCTAACACTAACCCTAACCCTAACCCAAACCCATACCCTACGCCGAACCCGTACCCTAAGCCGTACCCTAAGCCTAACCCTAAGCCTAGCCCTAACCCTAGGCTACCCTTGAGTGCTTCGGTCTCCAATAGATTTCCTAAGAACTAGTGTTTTAAGGAACAGCTTAAAAACAGAATCCTAATGTGATTTCTAACCCGTACCCTAAACCGAGCCCTAACCCTAACACTAACCCTAACCCTAACCCTAACCCATACCCTACGCCGTACCCGAACCCCTCCCCGAACCCGTACCCTAAGCCGTACCCTAAGCCTAACCCTAAGCCTAACCCTAACCCTAGGCTACCCTTGACTGCTTCTGCCTCCAATAGATTTCCTAAGCACTAGTGTTTGAAGGAACAGCTTAAAAAGAGAATCCTAATGTGATTTCTTTATAATGTATGTGTTCCTTATCTTATCCTAGTGTCTAAACTCTTCTCCATGGCTGGACCCCCAAATAATATTCCTTTACGTGCTAAGGGGTATCTAGAGAGTGGGATAGGTTTAATAACTACCCTAACCCTAACGCGTACCCTAACCCTAACCCCTACCCTAACCCTAACACGTACCCTAATCCTAACCCGTACCCTAAACCGAGCCCTAACCCTAACACTAACCCTAACCCTAACCCTAACCCATACCCTACGCCGTACCCGAACCCTAAGCCGTACCCTAAGCCTAACCCTAAGCCTAACCCTAACCCTAGGCTACCCTTGACTGCTTCTGCCTCCAATAGATTTCCTAAGCACTAGTGTTTTAAGGAACAGCTTAAAAAGAGAATCCTAATGTGATTTCTTTATAATGTATGTGTTCCTTATTTTATCCTACTGTCTAAACTCTTCTCCATGGCTGGACCCGCAAATAATATTCCTTTACGTGCTAAGGGGTATCTAGAGAGTGGGATAGGTTTAATAACTACCCTAACCCTAACGCGTACCCTAACCCTAACACCTACCCTAACCCTAACACGTACCCTAATCCTAACCCGTACCCTAAACCGAGCCCTAACCCTAACACTCACCCTAACCCTAACCCTAACCCATACCCTATGCCGTACCCGAACCCCTCCCCGAACCCGTACCGTAAGCCATACCCTAAGCCTAACCCTAAGCCTAACCCTAACCCTAGGCTACCCTTGACTGCTTCTGCCTCCAATAGATTTCCTAAGCACTAGTGTTTGAAGGAACAGCTTAAAAAGAGAATCCTAATGTGATTTCTTTATAATGTATGTGTTCCTTATCTTATCCTAGTGTCTAAACTCTTCTCCATGGCTGGACACCCAAATAATATTCCTTTACGTGCTAAGGGGTATCTAGAGAGTGGGATAGGTTTAATAACTACCCTAACCCTAACGCGTACCCTAACCCTAACCCCTACCCTAACCCTAACACGTACCCTAATCCTAACCCGTACCCTAAACCGAGCCCTAACCCTAACACTAACCCTAACCCTAACCCTAACCCATACCCTACGCCGTACCCGAACCCCTCCCCGAACCCCTACCCTAAGCCGTACCCTAACCCTAACCCTAAGCCTAACCCTAACCCTAGGCTACCCTTGACTGCTTCTGCCTCCAATAGATTTCCTAAGCACTAGTGTTTTAAGGAACAGCTTAAAAAGAGAATCCTAATGTGATTTCTTTATAATGTATGTGTTCCTTATTTTATCCTAGTGTCTAAACTCTTCTCCATGGCTGGACCCCCAAATAATATTCCTTTACGTGCTAAGGGGTATCTAGAGAGTGGGATAGGTTTAATAACTACCCTAACCCTAACGCGTACCCTAACCCTAACACCTACCCTAACCCTAACACGTACCCTAATCCTAACCCGTACCGTAAACCGAGCCCTAACCCTAACACTAACCCTAACCCTAACCCTAACCCATACCCTACGCCGTACCCGAACCCCTCCCCGAACCCGTACCCTAAGCCGTACCCTAAGCCTAACCCTAAGCCTAACCCTAACCCTAGGCTACCCTTGACTGCTTCTGCCTCCAATAGATTTCCTAAGCACTAGTGTTGTAAGGAACAGCTTAAAAAGAGAATCCTAATGTGATTTCTTTATAATGTATGTGTTCCTTATTTTATCCTAGTGTCTAAACTCTTCTCCATGGCTGGACCCCCAAATAATATTCCTTTACGTGCTAAGGGGTATCTAGAGAGTGGGATAGGTTTAATAACTACCCTAACCCTAACGCGTACCCTAACCCTAACCCCTACCCTAACCCTAACACGTACCCTAATCCTAACCCGTACCCTAAACCGAGCCCTAACCCTAACACTAACCCTAACCCTAACCCTAACCCATACCCTACGCCGTACCCGAACCCTAAGCCGTACCCTAAGCCTAACCCTAAGCCTAACCCTAACCCTAGGCTACCCTTGACTGCTTCTGCCTCCAATAGATTTCCTAAGCACTAGTGTTTTAAGGAACAGCTTAAAAAGAGAATCCTAATGTGATTTCTTTATAATGTATGTGTTCCTTATTTTATCCTAGTGTCTAAAGTCTTTTCCATGGCTGGACCCGCAAATAATATTCCTTTACGTGCTAAGGGGTATCTAGAGAGTGGGATAGGTTTAATAACTACCCTAACCCTAACACGTACCCTAATCCTAACCCGTACCCTAAACCGAGCCCTAACCCTAACACTAACCCTAACCCTAACCCTAACCCATACCCTACGCCGTACCCGAACCCTAAGCCGTACCCTAACCCTAACCCTAAGCCTAACCCTAACACTAGGCTACCCTTGACTGCTTCTGCCTCCAACAGATTTCCTAAGCACTAGTGTTTGAAGGAACAGCTTAAAAAGAGAATCCTAATGCGATTTCTTTATAATGTATGTGTTCCTTATTTTATCCTAGTGTCTAAACTCTTCTCCATGGCTGGACCCCCAAATAATATTCCTTTACGTGCTAAGGGGTATCTAGAGAGTGGGATAGGTTTAATAACTACCCTAACCCTAACGCGTACCCTAACCCTAACCCCTACCCTAACCCTAACACGTACCCTAATCCTAACCCGTACCCTAAACCGATCCCTAACCCTAACACTAACCCTAACCCTAACCCAAACCCATACCCTACGCCGAACCCGTACCCTAAGCCGTACCCTAAGCCTAACCCTAAGCCTAGCCCTAACCCTAGGCTACCCTTGAGTGCTTCGGTCTCCAATAGATTTCCTAAGAACTAGTGTTTTAAGGAACAGCTTAAAAACAGAATCCTAATGTGATTTCTAACCCGTACCCTAAACCGAGCCCTAACCCTAACACTAACCCTAACCCTAACCCTAACCCATACCCTACGCCGTACCCGAACCCCTCCCCGAACCCCTACCCTAAGCCGTACCCTAAGCCTAACCCTAAACCTAACCCTAACCCTAGGCTACCCTTGACTGCTTCTGCCTCCAATAGATTTCCTAAGCACTAGTGTTTGAAGGAACAGCTTAAAAAGAGAATCCTAATGTGATTTCTTTATAATGTATGTGTTCCTTATCTTATCCTAGTGTCTAAACTCTTCTCCATGGCTGGACCCTCAAATAATATTCCTTTACGTGCTAAGGGGTATCTAGAGAGTGGGATAGGTTTAATAACTACCCTAACCCTAACGCGTACCCTAACCCTAACACCTACCCTAACCCTAACACGTACCCTAATCCTAACCCGTACCCTAAACCGAGCCCTAACCCTAACACTAACCCTAACCCTAACCCTAACCCATACCCTACGCCGTACCCGAACCCTAAGCCGTACCCTAAGCCTAACCCTAAGCCTAACCCTAACCCTAGGCTACCCTTGACTGCTTCTGCCTCCAATAGATTTCCTAAGCACTAGTGTTTGAAGGAACAGCTTAAAAAGAGAATCCTAATGTGATTTCTTTATAATGGGTGTGTTCCTTATCTTATCCTAGTGTCTAAACTCTTCTCCATGGCTGGACCCCCAAATAATATTCCTTTACGTGCTAAGGGGTATCTAGAGAGTGGGATAGGTTTAATAACTACCCTAACCCTAACGCGTACCCTAACCCTAACCCATACCCTAACCCTAACACGTACCCTAATCCTAACCCGTACCCTAAACCGAGCCCTAACCCTAACACTAACCCTAACCCTAACCCTAACCCATACCCTACGCCGTACCCGAACCCCTCCCCGAACCCCTACCCTAAGCCGTACCCTAACCCTAACCCTAAGCCTAACCCTAACCCTAGGCTACCCTTGACTGCTTCTGCCTCCAATAGATTTCCTAAGCACTAGTGTTTTAAGGAACAGCTTAAAAAGAGAATCCTAATGTGATTTCTTTATAATGTATGTGTTCCTTATTTTATCCTAGTGTCTAAACTCTGCTCCATGGCTGGACCCCCAAATAATATTCCTTTACGTGCTAAGGGGTATCTAGAGAGTGGGATAGGTTTAATAACTACCCTAACCCTAACGCGTACCCTAACCCTAACACCTACCCTAACCCTAACACGTACCCTAATCCTAACCCGTACCCTAAACCGAGCCCTAACCCTAACACTCACCCTAACCCTAACCCTAACCCATACCCTATGCCGTACCCGAACCCCTCCCCGAACCCGTACCCTAAGCCATACCCTAAGCCTAACCCTAAGCCTAACCCTAACCCTAGGCTACCCTTGACTGCTTCTGCCTCCAATAGATTTCCTAAGCACTAGTGTTTGAAGGAACAGCTTAAAAAGAGAATCCTAATGCGATTTCTTTATAATGTATGTGTTCCTTATTTTATCCTAGTGTCTAAACTCTTCTCCATGACTGGACCCCCAAATAATATTCCTTTACGTGCTAAGGGGTATCTAGAGAGTGGGATAGGTTTAATAACTACCCTAACCCTAACGCGTACCCTAACCCTAACCCCTACCCTAACCCTAACACGTACCCTAATCCTAACCCGTACCCTAAACCGATCCCTAACCCTAACACTAACCCTAACCCTAACCCAAACCCATACCCTACGCCGAACCCGTACCCTAAGCCGTACCCTAAGCCTAACCCTAAGCCTAGCCCTAACCCTAGGCTACCCTTGAGTGCTTCGGTCTCCAATAGATTTCCTAAGAACTAGTGTTTTAAGGAACAGCTTAAAAACAGAATCCTAATGTGATTTCTAACCCGTACCCTAAACCGAGCCCTAACCCTAACACTAACCCTAACCCTAACCCTAACCCATACCCTACGCCGTACCCGAACCCCTCCCCGAACCCGTACCCTAAGCCGTACCCTAAGCCTAACCCTAAGCCTAACCCTAACCCTAGGCTACCCTTGACTGCTTCTGCCTCCAATAGATTTCCTAAGCACTAGTGTTTGAAGGAACAGCTTAAAAAGAGAATCCTAATGTGATTTCTTTATAATGTATGTGTTCCTTATCTTATCCTAGTGTCTAAACTCTTCTCCATGGCTGGACCCCCAAATAATATTCCTTTACGTGCTAAGGGGTATCTAGAGAGTGGGATAGGTTTAATAACTACCCTAACCCTAACGCGTACCCTAACCCTAACCCCTACCCTAACCCTAACACGTACCCTAATCCTAACCCGTACCCTAAACCGAGCCCTAACCCTAACACTAACCCTAACCCTAACCCTAACCCATACCCTACGCCGTACCCGAACCCTAAGCCGTACCCTAAGCCTAACCCTAAGCCTAACCCTAACCCTAGGCTACCCTTGACTGCTTCTGCCTCCAATAGATTTCCTAAGCACTAGTGTTTTAAGGAACAGCTTAAAAAGAGAATCCTAATGTGATTTCTTTATAATGTATGTGTTCCTTATTTTATCCTAGTGTCTAAACTCTTCTCCATGGCTGGACCCGCAAATAATATTCCTTTACGTGCTAAGGGGTATCTAGAGAGTGGGATAGGTTTAATAACTACCCTAACCCTAACGCGTACCCTAACCCTAACACCTACCCTAACCCTAACACGTACCCTAATCCTAACCCGTACCCTAAACCGAGCCCTAACCCTAACACTCACCCTAACCCTAACCCTAACCCATACCCTATGCCGTACCCGAACCCCTCCCCGAACCCGTACCGTAAGCCATACCCTAAGCCTAACCCTAAGCCTAACCCTAACCCTAGGCTACCCTTGACTGCTTCTGCCTCCAATAGATTTCCTAAGCACTAGTGTTTGAAGGAACAGCTTAAAAAGAGAATCCTAATGTGATTTCTTTATAATGTATGTGTTCCTTATCTTATCCTAGTGTCTAAACTCTTCTCCATGGCTGGACCCCCAAATAATATTCCTTTACGTGCTAAGGGGTATCTAGAGAGTGGGATAGGTTTAATAACTACCCTAACCCTAACGCGTACCCTAACCCTAACCCCTACCCTAACCCTAACACGTACCCTAATCCTAACCCGTACCCTAAACCGAGCCCTAACCCTAACACTAACCCTAACCCTAACCCTAACCCATACCCTACGCCATACCCGAACCCTAAGCCGTACCCTAAGCCTAACCCTAAGCCTAACCCTAACCCTAGGCTACCCTTGACTGCTTCTGCCTCCAATAGATTTCCTAAGCACTAGTGTTTTAAGGAACAGCTTAAAAAGAGAATCCTAATGTGATTTCTTTATAATGTATGTGTTCCTTATTTTATCCTAGTGTCTAAACTCTTCTCCATGGCTGGACCCGCAAATAATATTCCTTTACGTGCTAAGGGGTATCTAGAGAGTGGGATAGGTTTAATAACTACCCTAACCCTAACGCGTACCCTAACCCTAACACCTACCCTAACCCTAACACGTACCCTAATCCTAACCCGTACCCTAAACCGAGCCCTAACCCTAACACTAACCCTAACCCTAACCCTAACCCATACCCTACGCCGTACCCGAACCCCTCCCCGAACCCCTACCCTAAGCCGTACCCTAACCCTAACCCTAAGCCTAACCCTAACCCTAGGCTACCCTTGACTGCTTCTGCCTCCAATAGATTTCCTAAGCACTAGTGTTTTAAGGAACAGCTTAAAAAGAGAATCCTAATGTGATTTCTTTATAATGTATGTGTTCCTTATTTTATCCTAGTGTCTAAACTCTTCTCCATGGCTGGACCCCCAAATAATATTCCTTTACGTGCTAAGGGGTATCTAGAGAGTGGGATAGGTTTAATAACTACCCTAACCCTAACGCGTACCCTAACCCTAACACCTACCCTAACCCTAACACGTACCCTAATCCTAACCCGTACCCTAAACCGAGCCCTAACCCTAACACTAACCCTAACCCTAACCCTAACCCATACCCTACGCCGTACCCGAACCCCTCCCCGAACCCGTACCCTAAGCCGTACCCTAAGCCTAACCCTAAGCCTAACCCTAACCCTAGGCTACCCTTGACTGCTTCTGCCTCCAATAGATTTCCTAAGCACTAGTGTTGTAAGGAACAGCTTAAAAAGAGAATCCTAATGTGATTTCTTTATAATGTATGTGTTCCTTATTTTATCCTAGTGTCTAAACTCTTCTCCATGGCTGGACCCCCAAATAATATTCCTTTACGTGCTAAGGGGTATCTAGAGAGTGGGATAGGTTTAATAACTACCCTAACCCTAACGCGTACCCTAACCCTAACCCCTACCCTAACCCTAACACGTACCCTAATCCTAACCCGTACCCTAAACCGAGCCCTAACCCTAACACTAACCCTAACCCTAACCCTAACCCATACCCTACGCCGTACCCGAACCCCTCCCCAAACCCGTACCCTAAGCCGTACCCTAACCCTAACCCTAAGCCTAACCCTAACCCTAGGCTACCCTTGACTGCTTCTGCCTCCAATAGATTTCCTAAGCACTAGTGTTGTAAGGAACAGCTTAAAAAGAGAATCCTAATGTGATTTCTTTATAATGGGTGTGTTCCTTATCTTATCCTAGTGTCTAAACTCTTCTCCATGGCTGCACCCCCAAATAATATTCCTTTACGTGCTAAGGGGTATCTAGAGAGTGGGATAGGTTTACTAACTACCCTAACCCTAATGCGTACCCTAACCCTAACCCCTACCCTAACCCTAACACGTACCCTAATCCTAACCCGTACCCTAAACCGAGCCCTAACCCTAACACGAACCCTAACCCTAACCCTAACCCATACCCTACACCGTACCCGAACCCCTCCCCGAACCCCTACCCTAAGCCGTACCCTAACCCTAACCCTAAGCCTAACCCTAACCCTAGGCTACCCTTGACTGCTTCTGCCTCCAATAGATTTCCTAAGCACTAGTGTTTGAAGGAACAGCTTAAAAAGAGAATCCTAATGCGATTTCTTTATAATGTATGTGTTCCTTATCTTATCCTAGTGTCTAAACTCTTCTCCATGGCTGGACCCCCAAATAATATTCCTTTACGTGCTAAGGGGTATCTAGAGAGTGGGATAGGTTTAATAACTACCCTAACCCTAACGCGTACCCTAACCCTAACCCCTACCCTAACCCTAACACGTACCCTAATCCTAACCCGTACCCTAAACCGATCCCTAACCCTAACATTAACCCTAACCCTAACCCAAACCCATACCCTACGCCGAACCCGTACCCTAAGCCGTACCCTAAGCCTAACCCTAAGCCTAGCCCTAACCCTAGGCTACCCTTGAGTGCTTCGGTCTCCAATAGATTTCCTAAGAACTAGTGTTTTAAGGAACAGCTTAAAAACAGAATCCTAATGTGATTTCTAACCCGTACCCTAAACCGAGCCCTAACCCTAACACTAACCCTAACCCTAACCCTAACCCGTACCCTACGCCGTACCCGAACCCCTCCCCGAACCCGTACCCTAAGCCGTACCCTAAGCCTAACCCTAAGCCTAACCCTAACCCTAGGCTACCCTTGACTGCTTCTGCCTCCAATAGATTTCCTAAGCACTAGTGTTTGAAGGAACAGCTTAAAAAGAGAATCCTAATGTGATTTCTTTATAATGGGTGTGTTCCTTATCTTATCCTAGTGTCTAAACTCTTCTCCATGGCTGGACACCCAAATAATATTCCTTTACGTGCTAAGGGGTATCTAGAGAGTGGGATAGGTTTAATAACTACCCTAACCCTAACGCGTACCCTAACCCTAACCCCTACCCTAACCCTAACACGTACCCTAATCCTAACCCGTACCCTAAACCGAGCCCTAACCCTAACACTAACCCTAACCCTAACCCTAACCCATACCCTACGCCGTACCCGAACCCCTCCCCGAACCCCTACCCTAAGCCGTACCCTAACCCTAACCCTAAGCCTAACCCTAAACCTAGGCTACCCTTGACTGCTTCTGCCTCCAATAGATTTCCTAAGCACTAGTGTTTTAAGGAACAGCTTAAAAAGAGAATCCTAATGTGATTTCTTTATAATGTATGTGTTCCTTATCTTATCCTAGTGTCTAAACTCTTCTCCATGGCTGGACCCCCAAATAATATTCCTTTACGTGCTAAGGGGTATCTAGAGAGTGGGATAGGTTTAATAACTACCCTAACCCTAACGCGTACCCTAACCCTAACCCCTACCCTAACCCTAACACGTACCCTAATCCTAACCCGTACCCTAAACCGAGCCCTAACCCTAACACTAACCCTAACCCTAACCCTAACCCATACCCTACGCCATACCCGAACCCTAAGCCGTACCCTAAGCCTAACCCTAAGCCTAACCCTAACCCTAGGCTACCCTTGACTGCTTCTGCCTCCAATAGATTTCCTAAGCACTAGTGTTTTAAGGAACAGCTTAAAAAGAGAATCCTAATGTGATTTCTTTATAATGTATGTGTTCCTTATTTTATCCTAGTGTCTAAACTCTTCTCCATGGCTGGACCCGCAAATAATATTCCTTTACGTGCTAAGGGGTATCTAGAGAGTGGGATAGGTTTAATAACTACCCTAACCCTAACGCGTACCCTAACCCTAACACCTACCCTAACCCTAACACGTACCCTAATCCTAACCCGTACCCTAAACCGAGCCCTAACCCTAACACTAACCCTAACCCTAACCCTAACCCATACCCTACGCCGTACCCGAACCCCTCCCCGAACCCCTACCCTAAGCCGTACCCTAACCCTAACCCTAAGCCTAACCCTAACCCTAGGCTACCCTTGACTGCTTCTGCCTCCAATAGATTTCCTAAGCACTAGTGTTTTAAGGAACAGCTTAAAAAGAGAATCCTAATGTGATTTCTTTATAATGTATGTGTTCCTTATTTTATCCTAGTGTCTAAACTCTTCTCCATGGCTGGACCCCCAAATAATATTCCTTTACGTGCTAAGGGGTATCTAGAGAGTGGGATAGGTTTAATAACTACCCTAACCCTAACGCGTACCCTAACCCTAACACCTACCCTAACCCTAACACGTACCCTAATCCTAACCCGTACCCTAAACCGAGCCCTAACCCTAACACTAACCCTAACCCTAACCCTAACCCATACCCTACGCCGTACCCGAACCCCTCCCCGAACCCGTACCCTAAGCCGTACCCTAAGCCTAACCCTAAGCCTAACCCTAACCCTAGGCTACCCTTGACTGCTTCTGCCTCCAATAGATTTCCTAAGCACTAGTGTTGTAAGGAACAGCTTAAAAAGAGAATCCTAATGTGATTTCTTTATAATGTATGTGTTCCTTATTTTATCCTAGTGTCTAAACTCTTCTCCATGGCTGGACCCCCAAATAATATTCCTTTACGTGCTAAGGGGTATCTAGAGAGTGGGATAGGTTTAATAACTACCCTAACCCTAACGCGTACCCTAACCCTAACCCCTACCCTAACCCTAACACGTACCCTAATCCTAACCCGTACCCTAAACCGAGCCCTAACCCTAACACTAACCCTAACCCTAACCCTAACCCATACCCTACGCCGTACCCGAACCCCTCCCCAAACCCGTACCCTAAGCCGTACCCTAACCCTAACCCTAAGCCTAACCCTAACCCTAGGCTACCCTTGACTGCTTCTGCCTCCAATAGATTTCCTAAGCACTAGTGTTGTAAGGAACAGCTTAAAAAGAGAATCCTAATGTGATTTCTTTATAATGGGTGTGTTCCTTATCTTATCCTAGTGTCTAAACTCTTCTCCATGGCTGCACCCCCAAATAATATTCCTTTACGTGCTAAGGGGTATCTAGAGAGTGGGATAGGTTTACTAACTACCCTAACCCTAATGCGTACCCTAACCCTAACCCCTACCCTAACCCTAACACGTACCCTAATCCTAACCCGTACCCTAAACCGAGCCCTAACCCTAACACGAACCCTAACCCTAACCCTAACCCATACCCTACACCGTACCCGAACCCCTCCCCGAACCCCTACCCTAAGCCGTACCCTAACCCTAACCCTAAGCCTAACCCTAACCCTAGGCTACCCTTGACTGCTTCTGCCTCCAATAGATTTCCTAAGCACTAGTGTTTGAAGGAACAGCTTAAAAAGAGAATCCTAATGCGATTTCTTTATAATGTATGTGTTCCTTATCTTATCCTAGTGTCTAAACTCTTCTCCATGGCTGGACCCCCAAATAATATTCCTTTACGTGCTAAGGGGTATCTAGAGAGTGGGATAGGTTTAATAACTACCCTAACCCTAACGCGTACCCTAACCCTAACCCCTACCCTAACCCTAACACGTACCCTAATCCTAACCCGTACCCTAAACCGATCCCTAACCCTAACATTAACCCTAACCCTAACCCAAACCCATACCCTACGCCGAACCCGTACCCTAAGCCGTACCCTAAGCCTAACCCTAAGCCTAGCCCTAACCCTAGGCTACCCTTGAGTGCTTCGGTCTCCAATAGATTTCCTAAGAACTAGTGTTTTAAGGAACAGCTTAAAAACAGAATCCTAATGTGATTTCTAACCCGTACCCTAAACCGAGCCCTAACCCTAACACTAACCCTAACCCTAACCCTAACCCGTACCCTACGCCGTACCCGAACCCCTCCCCGAACCCGTACCCTAAGCCGTACCCTAAGCCTAACCCTAAGCCTAACCCTAACCCTAGGCTACCCTTGACTGCTTCTGCCTCCAATAGATTTCCTAAGCACTAGTGTTTGAAGGAACAGCTTAAAAAGAGAATCCTAATGTGATTTCTTTATAATGGGTGTGTTCCTTATCTTATCCTAGTGTCTAAACTCTTCTCCATGGCTGGACACCCAAATAATATTCCTTTACGTGCTAAGGGGTATCTAGAGAGTGGGATAGGTTTAATAACTACCCTAACCCTAACGCGTACCCTAACCCTAACCCCTACCCTAACCCTAACACGTACCCTAATCCTAACCCGTACCCTAAACCGAGCCCTAACCCTAACACTAACCCTAACCCTAACCCTAACCCATACCCTACGCCGTACCCGAACCCCTCCCCGAACCCCTACCCTAAGCCGTACCCTAACCCTAACCCTAAGCCTAACCCTAAACCTAGGCTACCCTTGACTGCTTCTGCCTCCAATAGATTTCCTAAGCACTAGTGTTTTAAGGAACAGCTTAAAAAGAGAATCCTAATGTGATTTCTTTATAATGTATGTGTTCCTTATTTTATCCTAGTGTCTAAACTCTTCTCCATGGCTGGACCCCCAAATAATATTCCTTTACGTGCTAAGGGGTATCTAGAGAGTGGGATAGGTTTAATAACTACCCTAACCCTAACGCGTACCCTAACCCTAACACCTACCCTAACCCTAACACGTACCCTAATCCTAACCCGTACCCTAAACCGAGCCCTAACCCTAACACTAACCCTAACCCTAACCCTAACCCATACCCTACGCCGTACCCGAACCCCTCCCCGAACCCGTACCCTAAGCCGTACCCTAAGCCTAACCCTAAGCCTAACCCTAACCCTAGGGTACCCTTGACTGCTTCTGCCTCCAATAGATTTCCTAAGCACTAGTGTTGTAAGGAACAGCTTAAAAAGAGAATCCTAATGTGATTTCTTTATAATGGGTGTGTTCCTTATCTTATCCTAGTGTCTAAACTCTTCTCCATGGCTGGACCCCCAAATAATATTCCTTTACGTGCTAAGGGGTATCTAGAGAGTGGGATAGGTTTAATAACTACCCTAACCCTAACGCGTACCCTAACCCTAACCCCTACCCTAACCCTAACACGTACCCTAATCCTAACCCGTACCCTAAACCGAGCCCTAACCCTAACACTAACCCTAACCCTAACCCATACCCTACGCCGTACCCGAACCCCTCCCCGAACCCCTACCCTAAGCCGTACCCTAACCCTAACCCTAAGCCTAACCCTAACCCTAGGCTACCCTTGACTGCTTCTGCCTCCAATAGATTTCCTAAGCACTAGTGTTTTAAGGAACAGCTTAAAAAGAGAATCCTAATGTGATTTCTTTATAATGTATGTGTTCCTTATTTTATCCTAGTGTCTAAACTCTTCTCCATGGCTGGACCCCCAAATAATATTCCTTTACGTGCTAAGGGGTATCTAGAGAGTGGGATAGGTTTAATAACTACCCTAACCCTAACGCGTACCCTAACCCTAACACCTACCCTAACCCTAACACGTACCCTAATCCTAACCCGTACCCTAAACCGAGCCCTAACCCTAACACTAACCCTAACCCTAACCCTAACCCATACCCTACGCCGTACCCGAACCCCTCCCCGAACCCGTACCCTAAGCCGTACCCTAAGCCTAACCCTAAGCCTAACCCTAACCCTAGGCTACCCTTGACTGCTTCTGCCTCCAATAGATTTCCTAAGCACTAATGTTGTAAGGAACAGCTTAAAAAGAGAATCCTAATGTGATTTCTTTATAATGTATGTGTTCCTTATTTTATCCTAGTGTCTAAACTCTTCTCCATGGCTGGACCCCCAAATAATATTCCTTTACGTGCTAAGGGGTATCTAGAGAGTGGGATAGGTTTAATAACTACCCTAACCCTAACGCGTACCCTAACCCTAACCCCTACCCTAACCCTAACACGTACCCTAATCCTAACCCGTACCCTAAACCGAGCCCTAACCCTAACACTAACCCTAACCCTAACCCTAACCCATACCCTACGCCGTACCCGAACCCCTCCCCAAACCCGTACCCTAAGCCGTACCCTAACCCTAACCCTAAGCCTAACCCTAACCCTAGGCTACCCTTGACTGCTTCTGCCTCCAATAGATTTCCTAAGCACTAGTGTTGTAAGGAACAGCTTAAAAACAGAATCCTAATGTGATTTCTTTATAATGGGTGTGTTCCTTATCTTATCCTAGTGTCTAAACTCTTCTCCATGGCTGCACCCCCAAATAATATTCCTTTACGTGCTAAGGGGTATCTAGAGAGTGGGATAGGTTTACTAACTACCCTAACCCTAATGCGTACCCTAACCCTAACCCCTACCCTAACCCTAACACGTACCCTAATCCTAACCCGTACCCTAAACCGAGCCCTAACCCTAACACGAACCCTAACCCTAACCCTAACCCATACCCTACACCGTACCCGAACCCCTCCCCGAACCCCTACCCTAAGCCGTACCCTAACCCTAACCCTAAGCCTAACCCTAACCCTAGGCTACCCTTGACTGCTTCTGCCTCCAATAGATTTCCTAAGCACTAGTGTTTGAAGGAACAGCTTAAAAAGAGAATCCTAATGCGATTTCTTTATAATGTATGTGTTCCTTATCTTATCCTAGTGTCTAAACTCTTCTCCATGGCTGGACCCCCAAATAATATTCCTTTACGTGCTAAGGGGTATCTAGAGAGTGGGATAGGTTTAATAACTACCCTAACCCTAACGCCTACCCTAACCCTAACCCCTACCCTAACCCTAACACATACCCTAATCCTAACCCGTACCCTAAACCGATCCCTAACCCTAACATTAACCCTAACCCTAACCCAAACCCATACCCTACGCCGAACCCGTACCCTAAGCCGTACCCTAAGCCTAACCCTAAGCCTAGCTCTAACCCTAGGCTACCCTTGAGTGCTTCGGTCTCCAATAGATTTCCTAAGAACTAGTGTTTTAAGGAACAGCTTAAAAACAGAATCCTAATGTGATTTCTAACCCGTACCCTAAACCGAGCCCTAACCCTAACACTAACCCTAACCCTAACCCTAACCCATACCCTACGCCGTACCCGAACCCCTCCCCGAACCCGTACCCTAAGCCGTACCCTAAGCCTAACCCTAAGCCTAAACCTAACCCTAGGCTACCCTTGACTGCTTCTGCCTCCAATAGATTTCCTAAGCACTAGTGTTTGAAGGAACAGCTTAAAAAGAGAATCCTAATGTGATTTCTTTATAATGGGTGTGTTCCTTATCTTATCCTAGTGTCTAAACTCTTCTCCATGGCTGGACACCCAAATAATATTCCTTTACGTGCTAAGGGGTATCTAGAGAGTGGGATAGGTTTAATAACTACCCTAACCCTAACGCGTACCCTAACCCTAACCCCTACCCTAACCCTAACACGTACCCTAATCCTAACCCGTACCCTAAACCGAGCCCTAACCCTAACACTAACCCTAACCCTAACCCATACCCTACGCCGTACCCGAACCCCTCCCCGAACCCCTACCCTAAGCCGTACCCTAACCCTAACCCTAAGCCTAACCCTAAACCTAGGCTACCCTTGACTGCTTCTGCCTCCAATAGATTTCCTAAGCACTAGTGTTTTAAGGAACAGCTTAAAAAGAGAATCCTAATGTGATTTCTTTATAATGTATGTGTTCCTTATTTTATCCTAGTGTCTAAACTCTTCTCCATGGCTGGACCCCCAAATAATATTCCTTTACGTGCTAAGGGGTATCTAGAGAGTGGGATAGGTTTAATAACTACCCTAACCCTAACGCGTACCCTAACCCTAACACCTACCCTAACCCTAACACGTACCCTAATCCTAACCCGTACCCTAAACCGAGCCCTAACCCTAACACTAACCCTAACCCTAACCCAAACCCATACCCTACGCCGAACCCGTACCCTAAGCCGTACCCTAAGCCTAACCCTAAGCCTAGCCCTAACCCTAGGCTACCCTTGAGTGCTTCGGTCTCCAATAGATTTCCTAAGAACTAGTGTTTTAAGGAACAGCTTAAAAACAGAATCCTAATGTGATTTTTAACCCGTACCCTAAACCGAGCCCTAACCCTAACACTAACCGTAACCCTAACCCATACCCTACGCCGTACCCGAACCCCTCCCCGAACCCGTACCCTAAGCCGTACCCTAAGCCTAACCCTAAGCCTAACCCTAACCCTAGGATACCCTTGACTGCTTCTGCCTCCAATAGATTTCCTAAGCACTAGTGTTTGAAGGAACAGCTTAAAAAGAGAATCCTAATGTGATTTCTTTATAATGTATGTGTTCCTTATTTTATCCTAGTGTCTAAACTCTTCTCCATGGCTGGACCCCCAAATAATATTCCTTTACGTGCTAAGGGGTATCTAGAGAGTGGGATAGGTTTAATAACTACCCTAACCCTAACGCGTACCCTAACCCTAACACCTACCCTAACCCTAACACGTACCCTAATCCTAACCCGTACCCTAAACCGAGCCCTAACCCTAACACTAACCCTAACCCTAACCCTAACCCATACCCTACGCCGTACCCGAACCCCTCCCCGAACCCGTACCCTAAGCCGTACCCTAAGCCTAACCCTAAGCCTAACCCTAACCCTAGGCTACCCTTGACTGCTTCTGCCTCCAATAGATTTCCTAAGCACTAGTGTTGTAAGGAACAGCTTAAAAAGAGAATCCTAATGTGATTTCTTTATAATGGGTGTGTTCCTTATCTTATCCTAGTGTCTAAACTCTTCTCCATGGCTGGACCCCCAAATAATATTCCTTTACGTGCTAAGGGGTATCTAGAGAGTGGGATAGGTTTAATAACTACCCTAACCCTAACGCGTACCCTAACCCTAACCCCTACCCTAACCCTAACACGTACCCTAATCCTAACCCGTACCCTAAACCGAGCCCTAACCCTAACACTAACCCTAACCCTAACCCTAACCCATACCCTACGCCGTACCCGAACCCCTCCCCGAACCCGTACCCTAAGCCGTACCCTAAGCCTAACCCTAAGCCTAACCCTAACCCTAGGCTACCCTTGACTGCTTCTGCCTCCAATAGATTTCCTAAGCACTAGTGTTTGAAGGAACAGCTTAAAAAGAGAATCCTAATGTGATTTCTTTATAATGTATGTGTTCCTTATTTTATCCTAGTGTCTAAACTCTTCTCCATGGCTGGACCCCCAAATAATATTCCTTTACGTGCTAAGGGGTATCTAGAGAGTGGGATAGGTTTAATAACTACCCTAACCCTAACGCGTTCCCTAACCCTAACACCTACCCTAACCCTAACACGTACCCTAATCCTAACCCGTACCCTAAACCGAGCCCTAACCCTAACACTAACCCTAACCGTAACCCATACCCTACGCCGTACCCGAACCCCTCCCCGAACCCGTACCCTAAGCCGTACCCTAAGCCTAACCCTAAGCCTAACCCTAACCCTAGGCTACCCTTGACTGCTTCTGCCTCCAATAGATTTCCTAAGCACTAGTGTTGTAAGGAACAGCTTAAAAAGAGAATCCTAATGTGATTTCTTTATAATGGGTGTGTTCCTTATCTTATCCTAGTGTCTAAACTCTTCTCCATGGCTGGACCCCCAAATAATATTCCTTTACGTGCTAAGGGGTATCTAGAGAGTGGGATAGGTTTAATAACTACCCTAACCCTAACGCGTACCCTAACCCTAACCCCTACCCTAACCCTAACACGTACCCTAATCCTAACCCGTACCCTAAACCGAGCCCTAACCCTAACACTAACCCTAACCCTAACCCTAACCCATACCCTACGCCGTACCCGAACCCCTCCCCGAACCCCTACCCTAAGCCGTACCCTAACCCTAACCCTAAGCCTAACCCTAACCCTAGGCTACCCTTGACTGCTTCTGCCTCCAATAGATTTCCTAAGCACTAGTGTTTTAAGGAACAGCTTAAAAAGAGAATCCTAATGTGATTTCTTTATAATGTATGTGTTCCTTATTTTATCCTAGTGTCTAAAATCTTCTCCATGGCTGGACCCCCAAATAATATTCCTTTACGTGCTAAGGGGTATCTAGAGAGTGGGATAGGTTTAATAAATACCCTAACCCTAACGCGTACCCTAACCCTAACACCTACCCTAACCCTAACACGTACCCTAATCCTAACACGTACCCTAAACCGAGCCCTAACCCTAACACTAACCCTAACCCTAACCCTAACCCATACCCTACGCCGTACCCGAACCCCTCCCCGAACCCGTACCCTAAGCCGTACCCTAAGCCTAACCCTAAGCCTAACCCTAACCCTAGGCTACCCTTGACTGCTTCTGCCTCCAATAGATTTCCTAAGCACTAGTGTTTTAAGGAACAGCTTAAAAAGAGATTCCTAATGTGATTTCTTTATAATGTATGTGTTCCTTATTTTATCCTAGTGTCTAAACTCTTCTCCATGGCTGGACCCCCAAATAATATTCCTTTACGTGCTAAGGGGTATCTAGAGAGTGGGATAGGTTTAATAACTACCCTAACCCTAACGCGTACCCTAACCCTAACCCCTACCCTAACCCTAACACGTACCCTAATCCTAACCCGTACCCTAAACCGAGCCCTAACCGTAACACTAACCCTAACCCTAACCCTAACCCATACCCTACGCCGTACCCGAACCCCTCCCCAAACCCGTACCCTAAGCCGTACCCTAAGCCTAACCCTAAGCTTAACCCTAACCCTAGGCTACCCTTGACTGCTTCTGCCTCCAATAGATTTCCTAAGCACTAGTGTTGTAAGGAACAGCTTAAAAAGAGAATCCTAATGTGATTTCTTTATAATGGGTGTGTTCCTTATCTTATCCTAGTGTCTAAACTCTTCTCCATGGCTGCACCCCCAAATAATATTCCTTTACGTGCTAAAGGGTATCTAGAGAGTGGGATAGGTTTACTAACTACCCTAACCCTAATGCGTACCCTAACCCTAACCCCTACCCTAACCCTAACACGTACCCTAATCCTAACCCGTACCCTAAACCGAGCCCTAACTCTAACACGAACCCTAACCCTAACCCTAACCCATACCCTACACCGTACCCGAACCCCTCCCCGAACCCCTACCCTAAGCCGTACCCTAACCCTAACCCTAAGCCTAACCCTAACCCTAGGCTACCCTTAACTGCTTCTGCCTCCAATAGATTTCCTAAGCACTAGTGTTTGAAGGAACAGCTTAAAAAGAGAATCCTAATGCGATTTCTTTATAATGTATGTGTTCCTTATTTTATCCTAGTGTCTAAACTCTTCTCCATGGCTGGACCCCCAAATAATATTCCTTTACGTGCTAAGGGGTATCTAGAGAGTGGGATAGGTTTAATAACTACCCTAACCCTAACGCGTACCCTAACCCTAACCCCTACCCTAACCCTAACACGTACCCTAATCCTAACCCGTACCCTAAAACGATCCCTAACCCTAACACTAACCCTAACCCTAACCCAAACCCATACCCTACGCCGAACCCGTACCCTAAGCCGTACCCTAAGCCTAACCCTAAGCCTAGCCCTAACCCTAGGCTACCCTTGAGTGCTTCGGTCTCCAATAGATTTCCTAAGAACTAGTGTTTTAAGGAACAGCTTAAAAACAGAATCCTAATGTGATTTCTAACCCGTACCCTAAACCGAGCCCTAACCCTAACACTAACCGTAACCCTAACCCATACCCTACGCCGTACCCGAACCCCTCCCCGAACCCGTACCCTAAGCCGTACCCTAAGCCTAACCCTAAGCCTAACCCTAACCCTAGGATACCCTTGACTGCTTCTGCCTCCAATAGATTTCCTAAGCACTAGTGTTTGAAGGAACAGCTTAAAAAGAGAATCCTAATGTGATTTCTTTATAATATATGTGTTCCTTATCTTATCCTAGTGTCTAAACTCTTCTCCATGGCTGGATCCCCAAATAATATTACTTTACGTGCTAAGGGGTATCTAGAGAGTGGGATAGGTTTAATAACTACCCTAACCCTAACGCGTACCCTAACCCTAACCCCTACCCTAACCCTAACACGTACCCTAATCCTAACCCGTACCCTAAACCGAGCCCTAACCCTAACACTAACCCTAACCCTAACCCATACCCTACGCCGTACCCGAACCCTAAGCCGTACCCTAAGCCTAACCCTAAGCCTAACCCTAACCCTAGGCTACCCTTGACTGCTTCTGCCTCCAATAGATTTCCTAAGCACTAGTGTTTGAAGGAACAGCTTAAAAAGAGAATCCTAATGTGATTTCTTTATAATGGGTGTGTTCCTTATCTTATCCTAGTGTCTAAACTCTTCTCCATGGCTGGACACCCAAATAATATTCCTTTACGTGCTAAGGGGTATCTAGAGAGTGGGATAGGTTTAATAACTACCCTAACCCTAACGCGTACCCTAACCCTAACCCCTACCCTAACCCTAACACGTACCCTAATCCTAACCCGTACCCTAAACCGAGCCCTAAGCCTAACACTAACCCTAACCCTAACCCTAACCCATACCCTACGCCGTACCCGAACCCCTCCCCGAACCCCTACCCTAAGCCGTACCCTAACCCTAACCCTAAGCCTAACCCTAAACCTAGGCTACCCTTGACTGCTTCTGCCTCCAATAGATTTCCTAAGCACTAGTGTTTTAAGGAACAGCTTAAAAAGAGAATCCTAATGTGATTTCTTTATAATGTATGTGTTCCTTATTTTATCCTAGTGTCTAAACTCTTCTCCATGGCTGGACCCCCAAATAATATTCCTTTACGTGCTAAGGGGTATCTAGAGAGTGGGATAGGTTTAATAACTACCCTAACCCTAACGCGTACCCTAACCCTAACACCTACCCTAACCCTAACACGTACCCTAATCCTAACCCGTACCCTAAACCGAGCCCTAACCCTAACACTAACCCTAACCCTAACCCTAACCCATACCCTACGCCGTACCCGAACCCCTCCCCGAACCCGTACCCTAAGCCGTACCCTAAGCCTAACCCTAAGCCTAACCCTAACCCTAGGCTACCCTTGACTGCTTCTGCCTCCAATAGATTTCCTAAGCACTAGTGTTGTAAGGAACAGCTTAAAAAGAGAATCCTAATGTGATTTCTTTATAATGGGTGTGTTCCTTATCTTATCCTAGTGTCTAAACTCTTCTCCATGGCTGGACCCCCAAATAATATTCCTTTACGTGCTAAGGGGTATCTAGAGAGTGGGATAGGTTTAATAACTACCCTAACCCTAACGCGTACCCTAACCCTAACCCCTACCCTAACCCTAACACGTACCCTAATCCTAACCCGTACCCTAAACCGAGCCCTAACCCTAACACTAACCCTAACCCTAACCCTAACCCATACCCTACGCCGTACCCGAACCCCTCCCCGAACCCCTACCCTAAGCCGTACCCTAACCCTAACCCTAAGCCTAACCCTAACCCTAGGCTACCCTTGACTGCTTCTGCCTCCAATAGATTTCCTAAGCACTAGTGTTTTAAGGAACAGCTTAAAAAGAGAATCCTAATGTGATTTCTTTATAATGTATGTGTTCCTTATTTTATCCTAGTGTCTAAACTCTTCTCCATGGCTGGACCCCAAAATAATATTCCTTTACGTGCTAAGTGGTATCTAGAGAGTGGGATAGGTTTAATAACTACCCTAACCCTAACGCGTACCCTAACCCTAACACCTACCCTAACCCTAACACGTACCCTAATCCTAACCCGTACCCTAAACCGAGCCCTAACCCTAACACTAACCCTAACCCTAACCCTAACCCATACCCTACGCCGTACCCGAACCCCTCCCCGAACCCGTACCCTAAGCCGTACCCTAAGCCTAACCCTAAGCCTAACCCTAACCCTAGGCTACCCTTGACTGCTTCTGCCTCCAATAGATTTCCTAAGCACTAGTGTTTGAAGGAACAGCTTAAAAAGAGAATCCTAATGTGATTTCTTTATAATGTATGTGTTCCTTATTTTATCCTAGTGTCTAAACTCTTCTCCATGGCTGGACCCCCAAATAATATTCCTTTACGTGCTAAGGGGTATCTAGAGAGTGGGATAGGTTTAATAACTACCCTAACCCTAACGCGTTCCCTAACCCTAACACCTACCCTAACCCTAACACGTACCCTAATCCTAACCCGTACCCTAAACCGAGCCCTAACCCTAACACTAACCCTAACCCTAACCCTAACCCATACCCTACGCCGTACCCGAACCCCTCCCCGAACCCGTACCCTAAGCCGTACCCTAAGCCTAACCCTAAGCCTAACCCTAACCCTAGGCTACCCTTGACTGCTTCTGCCTCCAATAGATTTCCTAAGCACTAGTGTTGTAAGGAACAGCTTAAAAAGAGAATCCTAATGTGATTTCTTTATAATGGGTGTGTTCCTTATCTTATCCTAGTGTCTAAACTCTTCTCCATGGCTGGACCCCCAAATAATATTCCTTTACGTGCTAAGGGGTATCTAGAGAGTGGGATAGGTTTAATAACTACCCTAACCCTAACGCGTACCCTAACCCTAACCCCTACCCTAACCCTAACACGTACCCTAATCCTAACCCGTACCCTAAACCGAGCCCTAACCCTAACACTAACCCTAACCCTAACCCTAACCCATACCCTACGCCGTACCCGAACCCCTCCCCGAACCCCTACCCTAAGCCGTACCCTAACCCTAACCCTAAGCCTAACCCTAACCCTAGGCTACCCTTGACTGCTTCTGCCTCCAATAGATTTCCTAAGCACTAGTGTTTTAAGGAACAGCTTAAAAAGAGAATCCTAATGTGATTTCTTTATAATGTATGTGTTCCTTATTTTATCCTAGTGTCTAAAATCTTCTCCATGGCTGGACCCCCAAATAATATTCCTTTACGTGCTAAGGGGTATCTAGAGAGTGGGATAGGTTTAATAAATACCCTAACCCTAACGCGTACCCTAACCCTAACACCTACCCTAACCCTAACACGTACCCTAATCCTAACACGTACCCTAAACCGAGCCCTAACCCTAACACTAACCCTAACCCTAACCCTAACACATACCCTACGCCGTACCCGAACCCCTCCCCGAACCCGTACCCTAAGCCGTACCCTAAGCCTAACCCTAAGCCTAACCCTAACCCTAGGCTACCCTTGACTGCTTCTGCCTCCAATAGATTTCCTAAGCACTAGTGTTTTAAGGAACAGCTTAAAAAGAGAATCCTAATGTGATTTCTTTATAATGTATGTGTTCCTTATTTTATCCTAGTGTCTAAACTCTTCTCCATGGCTGGACCCCCAAATAATATTCCTTTACGTGCTAAGGGGTATCTAGAGAGTGGGATAGGTTTAATAACTACCCTAACCCTAACGCGTACCCTAACCCTAACCCCTACCCTAACCCTAACACGTACCCTAATCCTAACCCGTACCCTAAACCGAGCCCTAACCGTAACACTAACCCTAACCCTAACCCTAACCCATACCCTACGCCGTACCCAAACCCCTCCCCAAACCCGTACCCTAAGCCGTACCCTAAGCCTAACCCTAAGCCTAACCCTAACCCTAGGCTACCCTTGACTGCTTCTGCCTCCAATAGATTTCCTAAGCACTAGTGTTGTAAGGAACAGCTTAAAAAGAGAATCCTAATGTGATTTCTTTATAATGGGTGTGTTCCTTATCTTATCCTAGTGTCTAAACTCTTCTCCATGGCTGCACCCCCAAATAATATTCCTTTACGTGCTAAAGGGTATCTAGAGAGTGGGATAGGTTTACTAACTACCCTAACCCTAATGCGTACCCTAACCCTAACCCCTACCCTAACCCTAACACGTACCCTAATCCTAACCCGTACCCTAAACCGAGCCCTAACTCTAACACGAACCCTAACCCTAACCCTAACCCATACCCTACACCGTACCCGAACCCCTCCCCGAACCCCTACCCTAAGCCGTACCCTAACCCTAACCCTAAGCCTAACCCTAACCCTAGGCTACCCTTAACTGCTTCTGCCTCCAATAGATTTCCTAAGCACTAGTGTTTGAAGGAACAGCTTAAAAAGAGAATCCTAATGCGATTTCTTTATAATGTATGTGTTCCTTATTTTATCCTAGTGTCTAAACTCTTCTCCATGGCTGGACCCCCAAATAATATTCCTTTACGTGCTAAGGGGTATCTAGAGAGTGGGATAGGTTTAATAACTACCCTAACCCTAACGCGTACCCTAACCCTAACCCCTACCCTAACCCTAACACGTACCCTAATCCTAACCCGTACCCTAAAACGATCCCTAACCCTAACACTAACCCTAACCCTAACCCAAACCCATACCCTACGCCGAACCCGTACCCTAAGCCGTACCCTAAGCCTAACCCTAAGCCTAGCCCTAACCCTAGGCTACCCTTGAGTGCTTCGGTCTCCAATAGATTTCCTAAGAACTAGTGTTTTAAGGAACAGCTTAAAAACAGAATCCTAATGTGATTTTTAACCCGTACCCTAAACCGAGCCCTAACCCTAACACTAACCGTAACCCTAACCCATACCCTACGCCGTACCCGAACCCCTCCCCGAACCCGTACCCTAAGCCGTACCCTAAGCCTAACCCTAAGCCTAACCCTAACCCTAGGATACCCTTGACTGCTTCTGCCTCCAATAGATTTCCTAAGCACTAGTGTTTGAAGGAACAGCTTAAAAAGAGAATCCTAATGTGATTTCTTTATAATGTATGTGTTCCTTATTTTATCCTAGTGTCTAAACTCTTCTCCATGGCTGGACCCCCAAATAATATTCCTTTACGTGCTAAGGGGTATCTAGAGAGTGGGATAGGCTTAATAACTACCCTAACCCTAACGCGTACCCTAACCCTAACACCTACCCTAACCCTAACACGTACCCTAATCCTAACCCGTACCCTAAACCGAGCCCTAACCCTAACACTAACCCTAACCCTAACCCTAACCCATACCCTACGCCGTACCCGAACCCCTCCCCGAACCCGTACCCTAAGCCGTACCCTAAGCCTAACCCTAAGCCTAACCCTAACCCTAGGCTACCCTTGACTGCTTCTGCCTCCAATAGATTTCCTAAGCACTAGTGTTGTAAGGAACAGCTTAAAAAGAGAATCCTAATGTGATTTCTTTATAATGGGTGTGTTCCTTATCTTATCCTAGTGTCTAAACTCTTCTCCATGGCTGGACCCCCAAATAATATTCCTTTACGTGCTAAGGGGTATCTAGAGAGTGGGATAGGTTTAATAACTACCCTAACCCTAACGCGTTCCCTAACCCTAACACCTACCCTATCCCTAACACGTACCCTAATCCTAACCCGTACCCTAAACCGAGCCCTAACCCTAACACTAACCCTAACCCTAACCCTAACCCATACCCTACGCCGTACCCGAACCCCTCCCCGAACCCCTACCCTAAGCCGTACCCTAACCCTAACCCTAAGCCTAACCCTAACCCTAGGCTACCCTTGACTGCTTCTGCCTCCAATAGATTTCCTAAGCACTAGTGTTTTAAGGAACAGCTTAAAAAGAGAATCCTAATGTGATTTCTTTATAATGTATGTGTTCCTTATTTTATCCTAGTGTCTAAAATCTTCTCCATGGCTGGACCCCCAAATAATATTCCTTTACGTGCTAAGGGGTATCTAGAGAGTGGGATAGGTTTAATAAATACCCTAACCCTAACGCGTACCCTAACCCTAACACCTACCCTAACCCTAACACGTACCCTAATCCTAACACGTACCCTAAACCGAGCCCTAACCCTAACACTAACCCTAACCCTAACCCTAACCCATACCCTACGCCGTACCCGAACCCCTCCCCGAACCCGTACCCTAAGCCGTACCCTAAGCCTAACCCTAAGCCTAACCCTAACCCTAGGCTACCCTTGACTGCTTCTGCCTCCAATAGATTTCCTAAGCACTAGTGTTTTAAGGAACAGCTTAAAAAGAGATTCCTAATGTGATTTCTTTATAATGTATGTGTTCCTTATTTTATCCTAGTGTCTAAACTCTTCTCCATGGCTGGACCCCCAAATAATATTCCTTTACGTGCTAAGGGGTATCTAGAGAGTGGGATAGGTTTAATAACTACCCTAACCCTAACGCGTACCCTAACCCTAACCCCTACCCTAACCCTAACACGTACCCTAATCCTAACCCGTACCCTAAACCGAGCCCTAACCGTAACACTAACCCTAACCCTAACCCTAACCCATACCCTACGCCGTACCCGAACCCCTCCCCAAACCCGTACCCTAAGCCGTACCCTAAGCCTAACCCTAAGCTTAACCCTAACCCTAGGCTACCCTTGACTGCTTCTGCCTCCAATAGATTTCCTAAGCACTAGTGTTGTAAGGAACAGCTTAAAAAGAGAATCCTAATGTGATTTCTTTATAATGGGTGTGTTCCTTATCTTATCCTAGTGTCTAAACTCTTCTCCATGGCTGCACCCCCAAATAATATTCCTTTACGTGCTAAAGGGTATCTAGAGAGTGGGATAGGTTAACTAACTACCCTAACCCTAATGCGTACCCTAACCCTAACCCCTACCCTAACCCTAACACGTACCCTAATCCTAACCCGTACCCTAAACCGAGCCCTAACTCTAACACGAACCCTAACCCTAACCCTAACCCATACCCTACACCGTACCCGAACCCCTCCCCGAACCCCTACCCTAAGCCGTACCCTAACCCTAACCCTAAGCCTAACCCTAACCCTAGGCTACCCTTAACTGCTTCTGCCTCCAATAGATTTCCTAAGCACTAGTGTTTGAAGGAACAGCTTAAAAAGAGAATCCTAATGCGATTTCTTTATAATGTATGTGTTCCTTATTTTATCCTAGTGTCTAAACTCTTCTCCATGGCTGGACCCCCAAATAATATTCCTTTACGTGCTAAGGGGTATCTAGAGAGTGGGATAGGTTTAATAACTACCCTAACCCTAACGCGTACCCTAACCCTAACCCCTACCCTAACCCTAACACGTACCCTAATCCTAACCCGTACCCTAAAACGATCCCTAACCCTAACACTAACCCTAACCCTAACCCAAACCCATACCCTACGCCGAACCCGTACCCTAAGCCGTACCCTAAGCCTAACCCTAAGCCTAGCCCTAACCCTAGGCTACCCTTGAGTGCTTCGGTCTCCAATAGATTTCCTAAGAACTAGTGTTTTAAGGAACAGCTTAAAAACAGAATCCTAATGTGATTTCTAACCCGTACCCTAAACCGAGCCCTAACCCTAACACTAACCGTAACCCTAACCCATACCCTACGCCGTACCCGAACCCCTCCCCGAACCCGTACCCTAAGCCGTACCCTAAGCCTAACCCTAAGCCTAACCCTAACCCTAGGATACCCTTGACTGCTTCTGCCTCCAATAGATTTCCTAAGCACTAGTGTTTGAAGGAACAGCTTAAAAAGAGAATCCTAATGTGATTTCTTTATAATATATGTGTTCCTTATCTTATCCTAGTGTCTAAACTCTTCTCCATGGCTGGATCCCCAAATAATATTACTTTACGTGCTAAGGGGTATCTAGAGAGTGGGATAGGTTTAATAACTACCCTAACCCTAACGCGTACCCTAACCCTAACCCCTACCCTAACCCTAACACGTACCCTAATCCTAACCCGTACCCTAAACCGAGCCCTAACCCTAACACTAACCCTAACCCTAACCCATACCCTACGCCGTACCCGAACCCTAAGCCGTACCCTAAGCCTAACCCTAAGCCTAACCCTAACCCTAGGCTACCCTTGACTGCTTCTGCCTCCAATAGATTTCCTAAGCACTAGTGTTTGAAGGAACAGCTTAAAAAGAGAATCCTAATGTGATTTCTTTATAATGGGTGTGTTCCTTATCTTATCCTAGTGTCTAAACTCTTCTCCATGGCTGGACCCCCAAATAATATTCCTTTACGTGCTAAGGGGTATCTAGAGAGTGGGATAGGTTTAATAACTACCCTAACCCTAACGCGTACCCTAACCCTAACCCCTACCCTAACCCTAACACGTACCCTAATCCTAACCCGTACCCTAAACCGAGCCCTAACCCTAACACTAACCCTAACCCTAACCCTAACCCATACCCTACGCCGTACCCGAACCCCTCCCCGAACCCGTACCCTAAGCCGTACCCTAAGCCTAACCCTAAGCCTAACCCTAACCCTAGGCTACCCTTGACTGCTTCTGCCTCCAATAGATTTCCTAAGCACTAGTGTTTTAAGGAACAGCTTAAAAAGAGAATCCTAATGTGATTTCTTTATAATGTATGTGTTCCTTATTTTATCCTAGTGTCTAAACTCTTCTCCATGGCTGGACCCGCAAATAATATTCCTTTACGTGCTAAGGGGTATCTAGAGAGTGGGATAGGTTTAATAACTACCATAACCCTAACGCGTACCCTAACCCTAACACCTACCCTAACCCTAACACGTACCCTAATCCTAACCCGTACCCTAAACCGAGCCCTAACCCTAACCCTAACCCTAACCCTAACCCATACCCTATGCCGTACCCGAACCCCTCCCCGAACCCGTACCCTAAGCCATACCCTAAGCCTAACCCTAAGCCTAACCCTAACCCTAGGCTACCCTTGACTGCTTCTGCCTCCAATAGATTTCCTAAGCACTAGTGTTTGAAGGAACAGCTTAAAAAGAGAATCCTAATGTGATTTCTTTATAATGTATGTGTTCCTTATCTTATCCTAGTGTCTAAACTCTTCTCCATGGCTGGACGCCCAAATAATATTCCTTTACGTGCTAAGGGGTATCTAGAGAGTGGGATAGGTTTAATAACTACCCTAACCCTAACGCGTACCCTAACCCTAACTCCTACCCTAACCCTAACACGTACCCTAATCCTAACCCGTACCCTAAACCGAGCCCTAACCCTAACACTAACCCTAACCCTAACCCTAACCCATACCCTACGCCGTACCCGAACCCCTCCCCGAATCCGTACCCTAAGCCGTACCCTAAGCCTAACCCTAAGCCTAACCCTAACCCTAGGCTACCCTTGACTGCTTCTGCCTCCAATAGATTTCCTAAGCACTAGTGTTGTAAGGAACAGCTTAAAAAGAGAATCCTAATGTGATTTCTTTATAATGTATGTGTTCCTTATTTTATCCTAGTGTCTAAACTCTTCTCCATGGCTGGACCCCCAAATAATATTCCTTTACGTGCTAAGGGGTATCTAGAGAGTGGGATAGGTTTAATAACTACCCTAACCCTAACGCGTACCCTAACCCTAACCCCTACCCTAACCCTAACACGTACCCTAATCCTAACCCGTACCCTAAACCGAGCCCTAACCCTAACACTAACCCTAACCCTAACCCTAACCCATACCCTACGCCGTACCCGAACCCCTCCCCAAACCCGTACCCTAAGCCGTACCCTAAGCCTAACCCTAAGCCTAACCCTAACCCTAGGCTACCCTTGACTGCTTCTGCCTCCAATAGATTTCCTAAGCACTAGTGTTGTAAGGAACAGCTTAAAAAGAGAATCCTAATGTGATTTCTTTATAATGGGTGTGTTCCTTATCTTATCCTAGTGTCTAAACTCTTCTCCATGGCTGCACCCCCAAATAATATTCCTTTACGTGCTAAGGGGTATCTAGAGAGTGGGATAGGTTTACTAACTACCCTAACCCTAATGCGTACCCTAACCCTAACCCCTACCCTAACCCTAACACGTACCCTAATCCTAACCCGTACCCTAAACCGAGCCCTAACCCTAACACGAACCCTAACCCTAACCCTAACCCATACCCTACACCGTACCCGAACCCCTCCCCGAACCCCTACCCTAAGCCGTACCCTAACCCTAACCCTAAGCCTAACCCTAACCCTAGGCTACCCTTGACTGCTTCTGCCTCCAATAGATTTCCTAAGCACTAGTGTTTGAAGGAACAGCTTAAAAAGAGAATCCTAATGCGATTTCTTTATAATGTATGTGTTCCTTATCTTATCCTAGTGTCTAAACTCTTCTCCATGGCTGGACCCCCAAATAATATTCCTTTACGTGCTAAGGGGTATCTAGAGAGTGGGATAGGTTTAATAACTACCCTAACCCTAACGCGTACCCTAACCCTAACCCCTACCCTAACCCTAACACATACCCTAATCCTAACCCGTACCCTAAACCGATCCCTAACCCTAACATTAACCCTAACCCTAACCCAAACCCATACCCTACGCCGAACCCGTACCCTAAGCCGTACCCTAAGCCTAACCCTAAGCCTAGCCCTAACCCTAGGCTACCCTTGAGTGCTTCGGTCTCCAATAGATTTCCTAAGAACTAGTGTTTTAAGGAACAGCTTAAAAACAGAATCCTAATGTGATTTCTAACCCGTACCCTAAACCGAGCCCTAACCCTAACACTAACCCTAACCCTAACCCTAACCCATACCCTACGCCGTACCCGAACCCCTCCCCGAACCCGTACCCTAAGCCGTACCCTAAGCCTAACCCTAAGCCTAACCCTAACCCTAGGCTACCCTTGACTGCTTCTGCCTCCAATAGATTTCCTAAGCACTAGTGTTTGAAGGAACAGCTTAAAAAGAGAATCCTAATGTGATTTCTTTATAATGGGTGTGTTCCTTATCTTATCCTAGTGTCTAAACTCTTCTCCATGGCTGGACACCCAAATAATATTCCTTTACGTGCTAAGGGGTATCTAGAGAGTGGGATAGGTTTAATAACTACCCTAACCCTAACGCGTACCCTAACCCTAACCCCTACCCTAACCCTAACACGTACCCTAATCCTAACCCGTACCCTAAACCGAGCCCTAACCCTAACACTAACCCTAACCCTAACCCTAACCCATACCCTACGCCGTACCCGAACCCCTCCCCGAACCCCTACCCTAAGCCGTACCCTAACCCTAACCCTAAGCCTAACCCTAAACCTAGGCTACCCTTGACTGCTTCTGCCTCCAATAGATTTCCTAAGCACTAGTGTTTTAAGGAACAGCTTAAAAAGAGAATCCTAATGTGATTTCTTTATAATGTATGTGTTCCTTATTTTATCCTAGTGTCTAAACTCTTCTCCATGGCTGGACCCCCAAATAATATTCCTTTACGTGCTAAGGGGTATCTAGAGAGTGGGATAGGTTTAATAACTACCCTAACCCTAACGCGTACCCTAACCCTAACACCTACCCTAACCCTAACACGTACCCTAATCCTAACCCGTACCCTAAACCGAGCCCTAACCCTAACACTAACCCTAACCCTAACCCTAACCCATACCCTACGCCGTACCCGAACCCCTCCCCGAACCCGTACCCTAAGCCGTACCCTAAGCCTAACCCTAAGCCTAACTCTAACCATAGGCTACCCTTGACTGCTTCTGCCTCCAATAGATTTCCTAAGCACTAGTGTTGTAAGGAACAGCTTAAAAAGAGAATCCTAATGTGATTTCTTTATAATGGGTGTGTTCCTTATCTTATCCTAGTGTCTAAACTCTTCTCCATGGCTGGACCCCCAAATAATATTCCTTTACGTGCTAAGGGGTATCTAGAGAGTGGGATAGGTTTAATAACTACCCTAACCCTAACGCGTACCCTAACCCTAACCCCTACCCTAACCCTAACACGTACCCTAATCCTAACCCGTACCCTAAACCGATCCCTAACCCTAACACTAACCCTAACCCTAACCCAAACCCATACCCTACGCCGAACCCGTACCCTAAGCCGTACCCTAAGCCTAACCCTAAGCCTAGCCCTAACCCTAGGCTACCCTTGAGTGCTTCGGTCTCCAATAGATTTCCTAAGAACTAGTGTTTTAAGGAACAGCTTAAAAACAGAATCCTAATGTGATTTCTAACCCGTACCCTAAACCGAGCCCTAACCCTAACACTAACCCTAACCCTAACCCTAACCCATACCCTACGCCGTACCCGAACCCCTCCCCGAACCCGTACCCTAAGCCGTACCCTAAGCCTAACCCTAAGCCTAACCCTAACCCTAGGCTACCCTTGACTGCTTCTGCCTCCAATAGATTTCCTAAGCACTAGTGTTTGAAGGAACAGCTTAAAAAGAGAATCCTAATGTGATTTCTTTATAATGTATGTGTTCCTTATCTTATCCTAGTGTCTAAACTCTTCTCCATGGCTGGACCCCCAAATAATATTCCTTTACGTGCTAAGGGGTATCTAGAGAGTGGGATAGGTTTAATAACTACCCTAACCCTAACGCGTACCCTAACCCTAACCCCTACCCTAACCCTAACACGTACCCTAATCCTAACCCGTACCCTAAACCGAGCCCTAACCCTAACACTAACCCTAACCCTAACCCTAACCCATACCCTACGCCGTACCCGAACCCTAAGCCGTACCCTAAGCCTAACCCTAAGCCTAACCCTAACCCTAGGCTACCCTTGACTGCTTCTGCCTCCAATAGATTTCCTAAGCACTAGTGTTTTAAGGAACAGCTTAAAAAGAGAATCCTAATGTGATTTCTTTATAATGTATGTGTTCCTTATTTTATCCTAGTGTCTAAACTCTTCTCCATGGCTGGACCCGCAAATAATATTCCTTTACGTGCTAAGGGGTATCTAGAGAGTGGGATAGGTTTAATAACTACCCTAACCCTAACGCGTACCCTAACCCTAACACCTACCCTAACCCTAACACGTACCCTAATCCTAACCCGTACCCTAAACCGAGCCCTAACCCTAACACTCACCCTAACCCTAACCCTAACCCATACCCTATGCCGTACCCGAACCCCTCCCCGAACCCGTACCGTAAGCGATACCCTAAGCCTAACCCTAAGCCTAACCCTAACCCTAGGCTACCCTTGACTGCTTCTGCCTCCAATAGATTTCCTAAGCACTAGTGTTTGAAGGAACAGCTTAAAAAGAGAATCCTAATGTGATTTCTTTATAATGTATGTGTTCCTTATCTTATCCTAGTGTCTAAACTCTTCTCCATGGCTGGACCCCCAAATAATATTCCTTTACGTGCTAAGGGGTATCTAGAGAGTGGGATAGGTTTAATAACTACCCTAACCCTAACGCGTACCCTAACCCTAACCCCTACCCTAACCCTAACACGTACCCTAATCCTAACCCGTACCCTAAAGCGAGCCCTAACCCTAACACTAACCCTAACCCTAACCCTAACCCATACCCTACGCCATACCCGAACCCTAAGCCGTACCCTAAGCCTAACCCTAAGCCTAACCCTAACCCTAGGCTACCCTTGACTGCTTCTGCCTCCAATAGATTTCCTAAGCACTAGTGTTTTAAGGAACAGCTTAAAAAGAGAATCCTAATGTGATTTCTTTATAATGTATGTGTTCCTTATTTTATCCTAGTGTCTAAACTCTTCTCCATGGCTGGACCCGCAAATAATATTCCTTTACGTGCTAAGGGGTATCTAGAGAGTGGGATAGGTTTAATAACTACCCTAACCCTAACGCGTACCCTAACCCTAACACCTACCCTAACCCTAACACGTACCCTAATCCTAACCCGTACCCTAAACCGAGCCCTAACCCTAACACTAACCCTAACCCTAACCCTAACCCATACCCTACGCCGTACCCGAACCCCTCCCCGAACCCCTACCCTAAGCCGTACCCTAACCCTAACCCTAAGCCTAACCCTAACCCTAGGCTACCCTTGACTGCTTCTGCCTCCAATAGATTTCCTAAGCACTAGTGTTTTAAGGAACAGCTTAAAAAGAGAATCCTAATGTGATTTCTTTATAATGTATGTGTTCCTTATTTTATCCTAGTGTCTAAACTCTTCTCCATGGCTGGACCCCCAAATAATATTCCTTTACGTGCTAAGGGGTATCTAGAGAGTGGGATAGGTTTAATAACTACCCTAACCCTAACGCGTACCCTAACCCTAACACCTACCCTAACCCTAACACGTACCCTAATCCTAACCCGTACCCTAAACCGAGCCCTAACCCTAACACTAACCCTAACCCTAACCCTAACCCATACCCTACGCCGTACCCGAACCCCTCCCCGAACCCGTACCCTAAGCCGTACCCTAAGCCTAACCCTAAGCCTAACCCTAACCCTAGGCTACCCTTGACTGCTTCTGCCTCCAATAGATTTCCTAAGCACTAGTGTTGTAAGGAACAGCTTAAAAAGAGAATCCTAATGTGATTTCTTTATAATGTATGTGTTCCTTATTTTATCCTAGTGTCTAAACTCTTCTCCATGGCTGGACCCCCAAATAATATTCCTTTACGTGCTAAGGGGTATCTAGAGAGTGGGATAGGTTTAATAACTACCCTAACCCTAACGCGTACCCTAACCCTAACCCCTACCCTAACCCTAACACGTACCCTAATCCTAACCCGTACCCTAAACCGAGCCCTAACCCTAACACTAACCCTAACCCTAACCCTAACCCATACCCTACGCCGTACCCGAACCCCTCCCCAAACCCGTACCCTAAGCCGTACCCTAACCCTAACCCTAAGCCTAACCCTAACCCTAGGCTACCCTTGACTGCTTCTGCCTCCAATAGATTTCCTAAGCACTAGTGTTGTAAGGAACAGCTTAAAAAGAGAATCCTAATGTGATTTCTTTATAATGGGTGTGTTCCTTATCTTATCCTAGTGTCTAAACTCTTCTCCATGGCTGCACCCCCAAATAATATTCCTTTACGTGCTAAGGGGTATCTAGAGAGTGGGATAGGTTTACTAACTACCCTAACCCTAATGCGTACCCTAACCCTAACCCCTACCCTAACCCTAACACGTACCCTAATCCTAACCCGTACCCTAAACCGAGCCCTAACCCTAACACGAACCCTAACCCTAACCCTAACCCATACCCTACACCGTACCCGAACCCCTCCCCGAACCCCTACCCTAAGCCGTACCCTAACCCTAACCCTAAGCCTAACCCTAACCCTAGGCTACCCTTGACTGCTTCTGCCTCCAATAGATTTCCTAAGCACTAGTGTTTGAAGGAACAGCTTAAAAAGAGAATCCTAATGCGATTTCTTTATAATGTATGTGTTCCTTATCTTATCCTAGTGTCTAAACTCTTCTCCATGGCTGGACCCCCAAATAATATTCCTTTACGTGCTAAGGGGTATCTAGAGAGTGGGATAGGTTTAATAACTACCCTAACCCTAACGCGTACCCTAACCCTAACCCCTACCCTAACCCTAACACGTACCCTAATCCTAACCCGTACCCTAAACCGATCCCTAACCCTAACATTAACCCTAACCCTAACCCAAACCCATACCCTACGCCGAACCCGTACCCTAAGCCGTACCCTAAGCCTAACCCTAAGCCTAGCCCTAACCCTAGGCTACCCTTGAGTGCTTCGGTCTCCAATAGATTTCCTAAGAACTAGTGTTTTAAGGAACAGCTTAAAAACAGAATCCTAATGTGATTTCTAACCCGTACCCTAAACCGAGCCCTAACCCTAACACTAACCCTAACCCTAACCCTAACCCGTACCCTACGCCGTACCCGAACCCCTCCCCGAACCCGTACCCTAAGCCGTACCCTAAGCCTAACCCTAAGCCTAACCCTAACCCTAGGCTACCCTTGACTGCTTCTGCCTCCAATAGATTTCCTAAGCACTAGTGTTTGAAGGAACAGCTTAAAAAGAGAATCCTAATGTGATTTCTTTATAATGGGTGTGTTCCTTATCTTATCCTAGTGTCTAAACTCTTCTCCATGGCTGGACACCCAAATAATATTCCTTTACGTGCTAAGGGGTATCTAGAGAGTGGGATAGGTTTAATAACTACCCTAACCCTAACGCGTACCCTAACCCTAACCCCTACCCTAACCCTAACACGTACCCTAATCCTAACCCGTACCCTAAACCGAGCCCTAACCCTAACACTAACCCTAACCCTAACCCTAACCCATACCCTACGCCGTACCCGAACCCCTCCCCGAACCCCTACCCTAAGCCGTACCCTAACCCTAACCCTAAGCCTAACCCTAAACCTAGGCTACCCTTGACTGCTTCTGCCTCCAATAGATTTCCTAAGCACTAGTGTTTTAAGGAACAGCTTAAAAAGAGAATCCTAATGTGATTTCTTTATAATGTATGTGTTCCTTATTTTATCCTAGTGTCTAAACTCTTCTCCATGGCTGGACCCCCAAATAATATTCCTTTACGTGCTAAGGGGTATCTAGAGAGTGGGATAGGTTTAATAACTACCCTAACCCTAACGCGTACCCTAACCCTAACACCTACCCTAACCCTAACACGTACCCTAATCCTAACCCGTACCCTAAACCGAGCCCTAACCCTAACACTAACCCTAACCCTAACCCTAACCCATACCCTACGCCGTACCCGAACCCCTCCCCGAACCCGTACCCTAAGCCGTACCCTAAGCCTAACCCTAAGCCTAACCCTAACCCTAGGCTACCCTTGACTGCTTCTGCCTCCAATAGATTTCCTAAGCACTAGTGTTGTAAGGAACAGCTTAAAAAGAGAATCCTAATGTGATTTCTTTATAATGGGTGTGTTCCTTATCTTATCCTAGTGTCTAAACTCTTCTCCATGGCTGGACCCCCAAATAATATTCCTTTACGTGCTAAGGGGTATCTAGAGAGTGGGATAGGTTTAATAACTACCCTAACCCTAACGCGTACCCTAACCCTAACCCCTACCCTAACCCTAACACGTACCCTAATCCTAACCCGTACCCTAAACCGAGCCCTAACCCTAACACTAACCCTAACCCTAACCCTAACCCATACCCTACGCCGTACCCGAACCCCTCCCCGAACCCCTACCCTAAGCCGTACCCTAACCCTAACCCTAAGCCTAACCCTAACCCTAGGCTACCCTTGACTGCTTCTGCCTCCAATAGATTTCCTAAGCACTAGTGTTGTAAGGAACAGCTTAAAAAGAGAATCCTAATGTGATTTCTTTATAATGGGTGTGTTCCTTATCTTATCCTAGTGTCTAAACTCTTCTCCATGGCTGCACCCCCAAATAATATTCCTTTACGTGCTAAGGGGTATCTAGAGAGTGGGATAGGTTTACTAACTACCCTAACCCTAATGCGTACCCTAACCCTAACCCCTACCCTAACCCTAACACGTACCCTAATCCTAACCCGTACCCTAAACCGAGCCCTAACCCTAACACGAAGCCTAACCCTAACCCTAACCCATACCCTACACCGTACCCGAACCCCTCCCCGAACCCCTACCCTAAGCCGTACCCTAACCCTAACCCTAAGCCTAACCCTAACCCTAGGCTACCCTTGACTGCTTCTGCCTCCAATAGATTTCCTAAGCACTAGTGTTTGAAGGAACAGCTTAAAAAGAGAATCCTAATGCGATTTCTTTATAATGTATGTGTTCCTTATCTTATCCTAGTGTCTAAACTCTTCTCCATGGCTGGACCCCCAAATAATATTCCTTTACGTGCTAAGGGGTATCTAGAGAGTGGGATAGGTTTAATAACTACCCTAACCCTAACGCGTACCCTAACCCTAACCCCTACCCTAACCCTAACACGTACCCTAATCCTAACCCGTACCCTAAACCGATCCCTAACCCTAACATTAACCCTAACCCTAACCCAAACCCATACCCTACGCCGAACCCGTACCCTAAGCCGTACCCTAAGCCTATCCCTAAGCCTAGCTCTAACCCTAGGCTACCCTTGAGTGCTTCGGTCTCCAATAGATTTCCTAAGAACTAGTGTTTTAAGGAACAGCTTAAAAACAGAATCCTAATGTGATTTCTAACCCGTACCCTAAACCGAGCCCTAACCCTAACACTAACCCTAACCCTAACCCTAACCCATACCCTACGCCGTACCCGAACCCCTCCCCGAACCCGTACCCTAAGCCGTACCCTAAGCCTAACCCTAAGCCTAACCCTAACCCTAGGCTACCCTTGACTGCTTCTGCCTCCAATAGATTTCCTAAGCACTAGTGTTTGAAGGAACAGCTTAAAAAGAGAATCCTAATGTGATTTCTTTATAATGGGTGTGTTCCTTATCTTATCCTAGTGTCTAAACTCTTCTCCATGGCTGGACACCCAAATAATATTCCTTTACGTGCTAAGGGGTATCTAGAGAGTGGGATAGGTTTAATAACTACCCTAACCCTAACGCGTACCCTAACCCTAACCCCTACCCTAACCCTAACACGTACCCTAATCCTAACCCGTACCCTAAACCGAGCCCTAACCCTAACACTAACCCTAACCCTAACCCTAACCCATACCCTACGCCGTACCCGAACCCCTCCCCGAACCCCTACCCTAAGCCGTACCCTAACCCTAACCCTAAGCCTAACCCTAAACCTAGGCTACCCTTGACTGCTTCTGCCTCCAATAGATTTCCTAAGCACTAGTGTTTTAAGGAACAGCTTAAAAAGAGAATCCTAATGTGATTTCTTTATAATGTATGTGTTCCTTATTTTATCCTAGTGTCTAAACTCTTCTCCATGGCTGGACCCCCAAATAATAATCCTTTACGTGCTAAGGGGTATCTAGAGAGTGGGATAGGTTTAATAACTACCCTAACCCTAACGCGTACCCTAACCCTAACACCTACCCTAACCCTAACACGTACCCTAATCCTAACCCGTACCCTAAACCGAGCCCTAACCCTAACACTAACCCTAACCCTAACCCTAACCCATACCCTACGCCGTACCCGAACCCCTCCCCGAACCCGTACCCTAAGCCGTACCCTAAGCCTAACCCTAAGCCTAACCCTAACCCTAGGCTACCCTTGACTGCTTCTGCCTCCAATAGATTTCCTAAGCACTAGTGTTGTAAGGAACAGCTTAAAAAGAGAATCCTAATGTGATTTCTTTATAATGGGTGTGTTCCTTATCTTATCCTAGTGTCTAAACTCTTCTCCATGGCTGGACCCCCAAATAATATTCCTTTACGTGCTAAGGGGTATCTAGAGAGTGGGATAGGTTTAATAACTACCCTAACCCTAACGCGTACCCTAACCCTAACCCCTACCCTAACCCTAACACGTACCCTAATCCTAACCCGTACCCTAAACCGAGCCCTAACCCTAACACTAACCCTAACCCTAACCCTAACCCATACCCTACGCCGTACCCGAACCCCTCCCCGAACCCCTACCCTAAGCCGTACCCTAACCCTAACCCTAAGCCTAACCCTAACCCTAGGCTACCCTTGACTGCTTCTGCCTCCAATAGATTTCCTAAGCACTAGTGTTTGAAGGAACAGCTTAAAAAGAGAATCCTAATGTGATTTCTTTATAATGTATGTGTTCCTTATTTTATCCTAGTGTCTAAACTCTTCTCCATGGCTGGACCCCCAAATAATATTCCTTTACGTGCTAAGTGGTATCTAGAGAGTGGGATAGGTTTAATAACTACCCTAACCCTAACGCGTACCCTAACCCTAACACCTACCCTAACCCTAACACGTACCCTAATCCTAACCCGTACCCTAAACCGAGCCCTAACCCTAACACTAACCCTAACCCTAACCCTAACCCATGCCCTACGCCGTACCCGAACCCCTCCCCGAACCCGTACCCTAAGCCGTACCCTAAGCCTAACCCTAAGCCTAACCCTAACCCTAGGCTACCCTTGACTGCTTCTGCCTCCAATAGATTTCCTAAGCACTAGTGTTTGAAGGAACAGCTTAAAAAGAGAATCCTAATGTGATTTCTTTATAATGTATGTGTTCCTTATTTTATCCTAGTGTCTAAACTCTTCTCCATGGCTGGACCCCCAAATAATATTCCTTTACGTGCTAAGGGGTATCTAGAGAGTGGGATAGGTTTAATAACTACCCTAACCCTAACGCGTTCCCTAACCCTAACACCTACCCTAACCCTAACACGTACCCTAATCCTAACCCGTACCCTAAACCGAGCCCTAACCCTAACACTAACCCTAACCCTAACCCTAACCCATACCCTACGCCGTACCCGAACCCCTCCCCGAACCCGTACCCTAAGCCGTACCCTAAGCCTAACCCTAAGCCTAACCCTAACCCTAGGCTACCCTTGACTGCTTCTGCCTCCAATAGATTTCCTAAGCACTAGTGTTGTAAGGAACAGCTTAAAAAGAGAATCCTAATGTGATTTCTTTATAATGGGTGTGTTCCTTATCTTATCCTAGTGTCTAAACTCTTCTCCATGGCTGGACACCCAAATAATATTCCTTTACGTGCTAAGGGGTATCTAGAGAGTGGGATAGGTTTAATAACTACCCTAACCCTAACGCGTACCCTAACCCTAACCCCTACCCTAACCCTAACACGTACCCTAATCCTAACCCGTACCCTAAACCGAGCCCTAACCCTAACACTAACCCTAACCCTAACCCTAACCCATACCCTACGCCGTACCCGAACCCCTCCCCGAACCCCTACCCTAAGCCGTACCCTAACCCTAACCCTAAGCCTAACCCTAAACCTAGGCTACCCTTGACTGCTTCTGCCTCCAATAGATTTCCTAAGCACTAGTGTTTTAAGGAACAGCTTAAAAAGAGAATCCTAATGTGATTTCTTTATAATGTATGTGTTCCTTATTTTATCCTAGTGTCTAAACTCTTCTCCATGGCTGGACCCCCAAATAATAATCCTTTACGTGCTAAGGGGTATCTAGAGAGTGGGATAGGTTTAATAACTACCCTAACCCTAACGCGTACCCTAACCCTAACACCTACCCTAACCCTAACACGTACCCTAATCCTAACCCGTACCCTAAACCGAGCCCTAACCCTAACACTAACCCTAACCCTAACCCTAACCCATACCCTACGCCGTACCCGAACCCCTCCCCGAACCCGTACCCTAAGCCGTACCCTAAGCCTAACCCTAAGCCTAACCCTAACCCTAGGCTACCCTTGACTGCTTCTGCCTCCAATAGATTTCCTAAGCACTAGTGTTGTAAGGAACAGCTTAAAAAGAGAATCCTAATGTGATTTCTTTATAATGGGTGTGTTCCTTATCTTATCCTAGTGTCTAAACTCTTCTCCATGGCTGGACCCCCAAATAATATTCCTTTACGTGCTAAGGGGTATCTAGAGAGTGGGATAGGTTTAATAACTACCCTAACCCTAACGCGTACCCTAACCCTAACCCCTACCCTAACCCTAACACGTACCCTAATCCTAACCCGTACCCTAAACCGAGCCCTAACCCTAACACTAACCCTAACCCTAACCCTAACCCATACCCTACGCCGTACCCGAACCCCTCCCCGAACCCCTACCCTAAGCCGTACCCTAACCCTAACCCTAAGCCTAACCCTAACCCTAGGCTACCCTTGACTGCTTCTGCCTCCAATAGATTTCCTAAGCACTAGTGTTTTAAGGAACAGCTTAAAAAGACAATCCTAATGTGATTTCTTTATAATGTATGTGTTCCTTATTTTATCCTAGTGTCTAAACTCTTCTCCATGGCTGGACCCCCAAATAATATTCCTTTACGTGCTAAGTGGTATCTAGAGAGTGGGATAGGTTTAATAACTACCCTAACCCTAACGCGTACCCTAACCCTAACACCTACCCTAACCCTAACACGTACCCTAATCCTAACCCGTACCCTAAACCGAGCCCTAACCCTAACACTAACCCTAACCCTAACCCTAACCCATACCCTACGCCGTACCCGAACCCCTCCCCGAACCCGTACCCTAAGCCGTACCCTAAGCCTAACCCTAAGCCTAACCCTAACCCTAGGCTACCCTTGACTGCTTCTGCCTCCAATAGATTTCCTAAGCACTAGTGTTTGAAGGAACAGCTTAAAAAGAGAATCCTAATGTGATTTCTTTATAATGTATGTGTTCCTTATTTTATCCTAGTGTCTAAACTCTTCTCCATGGCTGGACCCCCAAATAATATTCCTTTACGTGCTAAGGGGTATCTAGAGAGTGGGATAGGTTTAATAACTACCCTAACCCTAACGCGTTCCCTAACCCTAACACCTACCCTAACCCTAACACGTACCCTAATCCTAACCCGTACCCTAAACCGAGCCCTAACCCTAACACTAACCCTAACCCTAACCCTAACCCATACCCTACGCCGTACCCGAACCCCTCCCCGAACCCGTACCCTAAGCCGTACCCTAAGCCTAACCCTAAGCCTAACCCTAACCCTAGGCTACCCTTGACTGCTTCTGCCTCCAATAGATTTCCTAAGCACTAGTGTTGTAAGGAACAGCTTAAAAAGAGAATCCTAATGTGATTTCTTTATAATGGGTGTGTTCCTTATCTTATCCTAGTGTCTAAACTCTTCTCCATGGCTGGACCCCCAAATAATATTCCTTTACGTGCTAAGGGGTATCTAGAGAGTGGGATAGGTTTAATAACTACCCTAACCCTAACGCGTACCCTAACCCTAACCCCTACCCTAACCCTAACACGTACCCTAATCCTAACCCGTACCCTAAACCGAGCCCTAACCCTAACACTAACCCTAACCCTAACCCTAACCCATACCCTACGCCGTACCCGAACCCCTCCCCGAACCCCTACCCTAAGCCGTACCCTAACCCTAACCCTAAGCCTAACCCTAACCCTAGGCTACCCTTGACTGCTTCTGCCTCCAATAGATTTCCTAAGCACTAGTGTTTTAAGGAACAGCTTAAAAAGAGAATCCTAATGTGATTTCTTTATAATGTATGTGTTCCTTATTTTATCCTAGTGTCTAAAATCTTCTCCATGGCTGGACCCCCAAATAATATTCCTTTACGTGCTAAGGGGTATCTAGAGAGTGGGATAGGTTTAATAAATACCCTAACCCTAACGCGTACCCTAACCCTAACACCTACCCTAACCCTAACACGTACCCTAATCCTAACACGTACCCTAAACCGAGCCCTAACCCTAACACTAACCCTAACCCTAACCCTAACACATACCCTACGCCGTACCCGAACCCCTCCCCGAACCCGTACCCTAAGCCGTACCCTAAGCCTAACCCTAAGCCTAACCCTAACCCTAGGCTACCCTTGACTGCTTCTGCCTCCAATAGATTTCCTAAGCACTAGTGTTTTAAGGAACAGCTTAAAAAGAGAATCCTAATGTGATTTCTTTATAATGTATGTGTTCCTTATTTTATCCTAGTGTCTAAACTCTTCTCCATGGCTGGACCCCCAAATAATATTCCTTTACGTGCTAAGGGGTATCTAGAGAGTGGGATAGGTTTAATAACTACCCTAACCCTAACGCGTACCCTAACCCTAACCCCTACCCTAACCCTAACACGTACCCTAATCCTAACCCGTACCCTAAACCGAGCCCTAACCGTAACACTAACCCTAACCCTAACCCTAACCCATACCCTACGCCGTACCCAAACCCCTCCCCAAACCCGTACCCTAAGCCGTACCCTAAGCCTAACCCTAAGCCTAACCCTAACCCTAGGCTACCCTTGACTGCTTCTGCCTCCAATAGATTTCCTAAGCACTAGTGTTGTAAGGAACAGCTTAAAAAGAGAATCCTAATGTGATTTCTTTATAATGGGTGTGTTCCTTATCTTATCCTAGTGTCTAAACTCTTCTCCATGGCTGCACCCCCAAATAATATTCCTTTACGTGCTAAAGGGTATCTAGAGAGTGGGATAGGTTTACTAACTACCCTAACCCTAATGCGTACCCTAACCCTAACCCCTACCCTAACCCTAACACGTACCCTAATCCTAACCCGTACCCTAAACCGAGCCCTAACTCTAACACGAACCCTAACCCTAACCCTAACCCATACCCTACACCGTACCCGAACCCCTCCCCGAACCCCTACCCTAAGCCGTACCCTAACCCTAACCCTAGGCTACCCTTAACTGCTTCTGCCTCCAATAGATTTCCTAAGCACTAGTGTTTGAAGGAACAGCTTAAAAAGAGAATCCTAATGCGATTTCTTTATAATGTATGTGTTCCTTATTTTATCCTAGTGTCTAAACTCTTCTCCATGGCTGGACCCCCAAATAATATTCCTTTACGTGCTAAGGGGTATCTAGAGAGTGGGATAGGTTTAATAACTACCCTAACCCTAACGCGTACCCTAACCCTAACCCCTACCCTAACCCTAACACGTACCCTAATCCTAACCCGTACCCTAAAACGATCCCTAACCCTAACACTAACCCTAACCCTAACCCAAACCCATACCCTACGCCGAACCCGTACCCTAAGCCGTACCCTAAGCCTAACCCTAAGCCTAGCCCTAACCCTAGGCTACCCTTGAGTGCTTCGGTCTCCAATAGATTTCCTAAGAACTAGTGTTTTAAGGAACAGCTTAAAAACAGAATCCTAATGTGATTTTTAACCCGTACCCTAAACCGAGCCCTAACCCTAACACTAACCGTAACCCTAACCCATACCCTACGCCGTACCCGAACCCCTCCCCGAACCCGTACCCTAAGCCGTACCCTAAGCCTAACCCTAAGCCTAACCCTAACCCTAGGATACCCTTGACTGCTTCTGCCTCCAATAGATTTCCTAAGCACTAGTGTTTGAAGGAACAGCTTAAAAAGAGAATCCTAATGTGATTTCTTTATAATGTATGTGTTCCTTATTTTATCCTAGTGTCTAAACTCTTCTCCATGGCTGGACCCCCAAATAATATTCCTTTACGTGCTAAGGGGTATCTAGAGAGTGGGATAGGTTTAATAACTACCCTAACCCTAACGCGTACCCTAACCCTAACACCTACCCTAACCCTAACACGTACCCTAATCCTAACCCGTACCCTAAACCGAGCCCTAACCCTAACACTAACCCTAACCCTAACCCTAACCCATACCCTACGCCGTACCCGAACCCCTCCCCGAACCCGTACCCTAAGCCGTACCCTAAGCCTAACCCTAAGCCTAACCCTAACCCTAGGCTACCCTTGACTGCTTCTGCCTCCAATAGATTTCCTAAGCACTAGTGTTGTAAGGAACAGCTTAAAAAGAGAATCCTAATGTGATTTCTTTATAATGGGTGTGTTCCTTATCTTATCCTAGTGTCTAAACTCTTCTCCATGGCTGGACCCCCAAATAATATTCCTTTACGTGCTAAGGGGTATCTAGAGAGTGGGATAGGTTTAATAACTACCCTAACCCTAACGCGTACCCTAACCCTAACCCCTACCCTAACCCTAACATGTACCCTAATCCTAACCCGTACCCTAAACCGAGCCCTAACCCTAACACTAACCCTAACCCTAACCCTAACCCATACCCTACGCCGTACCCGAACCCCTCCCCGAACCCCTACCCTAAGCCGTACCCTAACCCTAACCCTAAGCCTAACCCTAACCCTAGGCTACCCTTGACTGCTTCTGCCTCCAATAGATTTCCTAAGCACTAGTGTTTTAAGGAACAGCTTAAAAAGAGAATCCTAATGTGATTTCTTTATAATGTATGTGTTCCTTATTTTATCCTAGTGTCTAAACTCTTCTCCATGGCTGGACCCCCAAATAATATTCCTTTACGTGCTAAGTGGTATCTAGAGAGTGGGATAGGTTTAATAACTACCCTAACCCTAACGCGTACCCTAACCCTAACACCTACCCTAACCCTAACACGTACCCTAATCCTAACCCGTACCCTAAACCGAGCCCTAACCCTAACACTAACCCTAACCCTAACCCTAACCCATACCCTACGCCGTACCCGAACCCCTCCCCGAACCCGTACCCTAAGCCGTACCCTAAGCCTAACCCTAAGCCTAACCCTAACCCTAGGCTACCCTTGACTGCTTCTGCCTCCAATAGATTTCCTAAGCACTAGTGTTTGAAGGAACAGCTTAAAAAGAGAATCCTAATGTGATTTCTTTATAATGTATGTGTTCCTTATTTTATCCTAGTGTCTAAACTCTTCTCCATGGCTGGACCCCCAAATAATATTCCTTTACGTGCTAAGGGGTATCTAGAGAGTGGGATAGGTTTAATAACTACCCTAACCCTAACGCGTTCCCTAACCCTAACACCTACCCTAACCCTAACACGTACCCTAATCCTAACCCGTACCCTAAACCGAGCCCTAACCCTAACACTAACCCTAACCCTAACCCTAACCCATACCCTACGCCGTACCCGAACCCCTCCCCGAACCCGTACCCTAAGCCGTACCCTAAGCCTAACCCTAAGCCTAACCCTAACCCTAGGCTACCCTTGACTGCTTCTGCCTCCAATAGATTTCCTAAGCACTAGTGTTGTAAGGAACAGCTTAAAAAGAGAATCCTAATGTGATTTCTTTATAATGGGTGTGTTCCTTATCTTATCCTAGTGTCTAAACTCTTCTCCATGGCTGGACCCCCAAATAATATTCCTTTACGTGCTAAGGGGTATCTAGAGAGTGGGATAGGTTTAATAACTACCCTAACCCTAACGCGTACCCTAACCCTAACCCCTACCCTAACCCTAACACGTACCCTAATCCTAACCCGTACCCTAAACCGAGCCCTAACCCTAACACTAACCCTAACCCTAACCCTAACCCATACCCTACGCCGTACCCGAACCCCTCCCCGAACCCCTACCCTAAGCCGTACCCTAACCCTAACCCTAAGCCTAACCCTAACCCTAGGCTACCCTTGACTGCTTCTGCCTCCAATAGATTTCCTAAGCACTAGTGTTTTAAGGAACAGCTTAAAAAGAGAATCCTAATGTGATTTCTTTATAATGTATGTGTTCCTTATTTTATCCTAGTGTCTAAAATCTTCTCCATGGCTGGACCCCCAAATAATATTCCTTTACGTGCTAAGGGGTATCTAGAGAGTGGGATAGGTTTAATAAATACCCTAACCCTAACGCGTACCCTAACCCTAACACCTACCCTAACCCTAACACGTACCCTAATCCTAACACGTACCCTAAACCGAGCCCTAACCCTAACACTAACCCTAACCCTAACCCTAACCCATACCCTACGCCGTACCCGAACCCCTCCCCGAACCCGTACCCTAAGCCGTACCCTAAGCCTAACCCTAAGCCTAACCCTAACCCTAGGCTACCCTTGACTGCTTCTGCCTCCAATAGATTTCCTAAGCACTAGTGTTTTAAGGAACAGCTTAAAAAGAGATTCCTAATGTGATTTCTTTATAATGTATGTGTTCCTTATTTTATCCTAGTGTCTAAACTCTTCTCCATGGCTGGACCCCCAAATAATATTCCTTTACGTGCTAAGGGGTATCTAGAGAGTGGGATAGGTTTAATAACTACCCTAACCCTAACGCGTACCCTAACCCTAACCCCTACCCTAACCCTAACACGTACCCTAATCCTAACCCGTACCCTAAACCGAGCCCTAACCGTAACACTAACCCTAACCCTAACCCTAACCCATACCCTACGCCGTACCCGAACCCCTCCCCAAACCCGTACCCTAAGCCGTACCCTAAGCCTAACCCTAAGCCTAACCCTAAACCTAGGCTACCCTTGACTGCTTCTGCCTCCAATAGATTTCCTAAGCACTAGTGTTGTAAGGAACAGCTTAAAAAGAGAATCCTAATGTGATTTCTTTATAATGGGTGTGTTCCTTATCTTATCCTAGTGTCTAAACTCTTCTCCATGGCTGCACCCCCAAATAATATTCCTTTACGTGCTAAAGGGTATCTAGAGAGTGGGATAGGTTTACTAACTACCCTAACCCTAATGCGTACCCTAACCCTAACCCCTACCCTAACCCTAACACGTACCCTAATCCTAACCCGTACCCTAAACCGAGCCCTAACTCTAACACGAACCCTAACCCTAACCCTAACCCATACCCTACACCGTACCCGAACCCCTCCCCGAACCCCTACCCTAAGCCGTACCCTAACCCTAACCCTAAGCCTAACCCTAACCCTAGGCTACCCTTAACTGCTTCTGCCTCCAATAGATTTCCTAAGCACTAGTGTTTGAAGGAACAGCTTAAAAAGAGAATCCTAATGCGATTTCTTTATAATGTATGTGTTCCTTATTTTATCCTAGTGTCTAAACTCTTCTCCATGGCTGGACCCCCAAATAATATTCCTTTACGTGCTAAGGGGTATCTAGAGAGTGGGATAGGTTTAATAACTACCCTAACCCTAACGCGTACCCTAACCCTAACCCCTACCCTAACCCTAACACGTACCCTAATCCTAACCCGTACCCTAAAACGATCCCTAACCCTAACACTAACCCTAACCCTAACCCAAACCCATACCCTACGCCGAACCCGTACCCTAAGCCGTACCCTAAGCCTAACCCTAAGCCTAGCCCTAACCCTAGGCTACCCTTGAGTGCTTCGGTCTCCAATAGATTTCCTAAGAACTAGTGTTTTAAGGAACAGCTTAAAAACAGAATCCTAATGTGATTTCTAACCCGTACCCTAAACCGAGCCCTAACCCTAACACTAACCGTAACCCTAACCCATACCCTACGCCGTACCCGAACCCCTCCCCGAACCCGTACCCTAAGCCGTACCCTAAGCCTAACCCTAAGCCTAACCCTAACCCTAGGATACCCTTGACTGCTTCTGCCTCCAATAGATTTCCTAAGCACTAGTGTTTGAAGGAACAGCTTAAAAAGAGAATCCTAATGTGATTTCTTTATAATATATGTGTTCCTTATCTTATCCTAGTGTCTAAACTCTTCTCCATGGCTGGATCCCCAAATAATATTACTTTACGTGCTAAGGGGTATCTAGAGAGTGGGATAGGTTTAATAACTACCCTAACCCTAACGCGTACCCTAACCCTAACCCCTACCCTAACCCTAACACGTACCCTAATCCTAACCCGTACCCTAAACCGAGCCCTAACCCTAACACTAACCCTAACCCTAACCCATACCCTACGCCGTACCCGAACCCTAAGCCGTACCCTAAGCCTAACCCTAAGCCTAACCCTAACCCTAGGCTACCCTTGACTGCTTCTGCCTCCAATAGATTTCCTAAGCACTAGTGTTTGAAGGAACAGCTTAAAAAGAGAATCCTAATGTGATTTCTTTATAATGGGTGTGTTCCTTATCTTATCCTAGTGTCTAAACTCTTCTCCATGGCTGGACCCCCAAATAATATTCCTTTACGTGCTAAGGGGTATCTAGAGAGTGGGATAGGTTTAATAACTACCCTAACCCTAACGCGTACCCTAACCCTAACCCCTACCCTAACCCTAACACGTACCCTAATCCTAACCCGTACCCTAAACCGAGCCCTAACCCTAACACTAACCCTAACCCTAACCCTAACCCATACCCTACGCCGTACCCGCACCCCTCCCCGAACCCCTACCCTAAGCCGTACCCTAACCCTAACCCTAAGCCTAACCCTAACCCTAGGCTACCCTTGACTGCTTCTGCCTCCAATAGATTTCCTAAGCACTAGTGTTTTAAGGAACAGCTTAAAAAGAGAATCCTAATGTGATTTCTTTATAATGTATGTGTTCCTTATTTTATCCTAGTGTCTAAACTCTTCTCCGTGGCTGGACCCGCAAATAATATTCCTTTACGTGCTAAGGGGTATCTAGTGAGTGGGATAGGTTTAATAACTACCCTAACCCTAACGCGTACCCTAACCCTAACACCTACCCTAACCCTAACACGTACCCTAATCCTAACCCGTACCCTAAACCGAGCCCTAACCCTAACACTAACCCTAACCCTAACCCTAACCCATACCCTACGCCGTACCCGAACCCCTCCCCGAACCCGTACCCTAAGCCGTACCCTAACCCTAACCCTAAGCCTAACCCTAACCCTAGGCTACCCTTGACTGCTTCTGCCTCCAATAGATTTCCTAAGCACTAGTGTTTTAAGGAACAGCTTAAAAAGAGAATCCTAATGTGATTTCTTTATAATGTATGTGTTCCTTATTTTATCCTAGTGTCTAAACTCTTCTCCATGGCTGGACCCGCAAATAATATTCCTTTACGTGCTAAGGGGTATCTAGAGAGTGGGATAGGTTTAATAACTACCATAACCCTAACGCGTACCCTAACCCTAACACCTACCCTAACCCTAACACGTACCCTAATCCTAACCCGTACCCTAAACCGAGCCCTAACCCTAACCCTAACCCTAACCCTAACCCATACCCTATGCCGTACCCGAACCCCTCCCCGAACCCGTACCCTAAGCCATACCCTAAGCCTAACCCTAAGCCTAACCCTAACCCTAGGCTACCCTTGACTGCTTCTGCCTCCAATAGATTTCCTAAGCACTAGTGTTTGAAGGAACAGCTTAAAAAGAGAATCCTAATGTGATTTCTTTATAATGTATGTGTTCCTTATCTTATCCTAGTGTCTAAACTCTTCTCCATGGCTGGACGCCCAAATAATATTCCTTTACGTGCTAAGGGGTATCTAGAGAGTGGGATAGGTTTAATAACTACCCTAACCCTAACGCGTACCCTAACCCTAACTCCTACCCTAACCCTAACACGTACCCTAATCCTAACCCGTACCCTAAACCGAGCCCTAACCCTAACACTAACCCTAACCCTAACCCTAACCCATACCCTACGCCGTACCCGAACCCTAAGCCGTACCCTAAGCCTAACCCTAAGCCTAACCCTAACCCTAGGCTACCCTTGACTGCTTCTGCCTCCAATAGATTTCCTAAGCACTAGTGTTTGAAGGAACAGCTTAAAAAGAGAATCCTAATGTGATTTCTTTATAATGGGTGTGTTCCTTATCTTATCCTAGAGTCTAAACTCTTCTCCATGGCTGGACCCCCAAATAATATTCCTTTACGTGCTAAGGGGTATCTAGAGAGTGGGATGGGTTTAATAACTACCCTAACCCTAACGCGTACCCTAACCCTAACCCCTACCCTAACCCTAACACGTACCCTAATCCTAACCCGTACCCTAAACCGAGCCCTAACCCTAACACTAACCCTAACCCTAACCCTAACCCATACCCTACGCCGTACCCAAACCCCTCCCCGAACCCCTACCCTAAGCCGTACCCTAACCCTAACCCTAAGCCTAACCCTAACCCTAGGCTACCCTTGACTGCTTCTGCCTCCAATAGATTTCCTAAGCACTAGTGTTTTAAGGAACAGCTTAAAAAGAGAATCCTAATGTGATTTCTTTATAATGTATGTGTTCCTTATTTTATCCTAGTGTCTAAACTCTTCTCCATGGCTGGACCCCCAAATAATATTCCTTTACGTGCTAAGGGGTATCTAGAGAGTGGGATAGGTTTAATAACTTCCCTAACCCTAACGCGTACTCTAACCCTAACCCCTACCCTAACCCTAACACGTACCCTAATCCTAACCCGTACCCTAAACCGAGCCCTAACCCTAACACTAACCCTAACCCTAACCCTAACCCATACCCTACGCCGTACCCGAACCCCTCCCCGAACCCGTACCCTAAGCCGTACCCTAACCCTAACCCTAAGCCTAACCCTAACCCTAGGCTACCCTTGACTGCTTCTGCCTCCAATAGATTTCCTAAGCACTAGTGTATGAAGGAACAGCTTAAAAAGAGAATCCTAATGTGATTTCTTTATAATGGGTGTGTTCCTTATCTTATCCTAGTGTCTAAACTCTTCTCCATGGCTGGACCCCCAAATAATATTCCTTTACGTGCTAAGGGGTATCTAGAGAGTGGGATAGGTTTACTAACTACCCTAACCCTAACGCGTACCCTAACCCTAACCCCTACCCTAACCCTAACACGTACCCTAATCCTAACCCGTAACCTAAACCGAGCCCTAACCCTAACACTAACCCTAACCCTAACCCTAACCCATACCCTACGCCGTACCCGAACCCCTCCCCGAATCCGTACCCTAAGCCGTACCCTAAGCCTAACCCTAAGCCTAACCCTAACCCTAGGCTACCCTTGACTGCTTCTGCCTCCAATAGATTTCCTAAGCACTAGTGTTGTAAGGAACAGCTTAAAAAGAGAATCCTAATGTGATTTCTTTATAATGTATGTGTTCCTTATTTTATCCTAGTGTCTAAACTCTTCTCCATGGCTGGACCCCCAAATAATATTCCTTTACGTGCTAAGGGGTATCTAGAGAGTGGGATAGGTTTAATAACTACCCTAACCCTAACGCGTACCCTAACCCTAACCCCTACCCTAACCCTAACACGTACCCTAATCCTAACCCGTACCCTAAACCGAGCCCTAACCCTAACACTAACCCTAACCCTAACCCTAACCCATACCCTACGCCGTACCCGAACCCCTCCCCAAACCCGTACCCTAAGCCGTACCCTAACCCTAACCCTAAGCCTAACCCTAACCCTAGGCTACCCTTGACTGCTTCTGCCTCCAATAGATTTCCTAAGCACTAGTGTTGTAAGGAACAGCTTAAAAAGAGAATCCTAATGTGATTTCTTTATAATGGGTGTGTTCCTTATCTTATCCTAGTGTCTAAACTCTTCTCCATGGCTGCACCCCCAAATAATATTCCTTTACGTGCTAAGGGGTATCTAGAGAGTGGGATAGGTTTACTAACTACCCTAACCCTAATGCGTACCCTAACCCTAACCCCTACCCTAACCCTAACACCTACCCTAATCCTAACCCGTACCCTAAACCGAGCCCTAACCCTAACACGAACCCTAACCCTAACCCTAACCCATACCCTACACCGTACCCGAACCCCTCCCCGAACCCCTACCCTAAGCCGTACCCTAACCCTAACCCTAAGCCTAACCCTAACCCTAGGCTACCCTTGACTGCTTCTGCCTCCAATAGATTTCCTAAGCACTAGTGTTTGAAGGAACAGCTTAAAAAGAGAATCCTAATGCGATTTCTTTATAATGTATGTGTTCCTTATCTTATCCTAGTGTCTAAACTCTTCTCCATGGCTGGACCCCCAAATAATATTCCTTTACGTGCTAAGGGGTATCTAGAGAGTGGGATAGGTTTAATAACTACCCTAACCCTAACGCGTACCCTAACCCTAACCCCTACCCTAACCCTAACACATACCCTAATCCTAACCCGTACCCTAAACCGATCCCTAACCCTAACATTAACCCTAACCCTAACCCAAACCCATACCCTACGCCGAACCCGTACCCTAAGCCGTACCCTAAGCCTAACCCTAAGCCTAGCCCTAACCCTAGGCTACCCTTGAGTGCTTCGGTCTCCAATAGATTTCCTAAGAACTAGTGTTTTAAGGAACAGCTTAAAAACAGAATCCTAATGTGATTTCTAACCCGTACCCTAAACCGAGCCCTAACCCTAACACTAACCCTAACCCTAACCCTAACCCATACCCTACGCCGTACCCGAACCCCTCCCCGAACCCGTACCCTAAGCCGTACCCTAAGCCTAACCCTAAGCCTAACCCTAACCCTAGGCTACCCTTGACTGCTTCTGCCTCCAATAGATTTCCTAAGCACTAGTGTTTGAAGGAACAGCTTAAAAAGAGAATCCTAATGTGATTTCTTTATAATGGGTGTGTTCCTTATCTTATCCTAGTGTCTAAACTCTTCTCCATGGCTGGACACCCAAATAATATTCCTTTACGTGCTAAGGGGTATCTAGAGAGTGGGATAGGTTTAATAACTACCCTAACCCTAACGCGTACCCTAACCCTAACCCCTACCCTAACCCTAACACGTACCCTAATCCTAACCCGTACCCTAAACCGAGCCCTAACCCTAACACTAACCCTAACCCTAACCCTAACCCATACCCTACGCCGTACCCGAACCCCTCCCCGAACCCCTACCCTAAGCCGTACCCTAACCCTAACCCTAAGCCTAACCCTAAACCTAGGCTACCCTTGACTGCTTCTGCCTCCAATAGATTTCCTAAGCACTAGTGTTTTAAGGAACAGCTTAAAAAGAGAATCCTAATGTGATTTCTTTATAATGTATGTGTTCCTTATTTTATCCTAGTGTCTAAACTCTTCTCCATGGCTGGACCCCCAAATAATATTCCTTTACGTGCTAAGGGGTATCTAGAGAGTGGGATAGGTTTAATAACTACCCTAACCCTAACGCGTACCCTAATCCTAACACCTACCCTAACCCTAACACGTACCCTAATCCTAACCCGTACCCTAAACCGAGCCCTAACCCTAACACTAACCCTAACCCTAACCCTAACCCATACCCTACGCCGTACCCGAACCCCTCCCCGAACCCGTACCCTAAGCCGTACCCTAAGCCTAACCCTAAGCCTAACCCTAACCCTAGGCTACCCTTGACTGCTTCTGCCTCCAATAGATTTCCTAAGCACTAGTGTTGTAAGGAACAGCTTAAAAAGAGAATCCTAATGTGATTTCTTTATAATGGGTGTGTTCCTTATCTTATCCTAGTGTCTAAACTCTTCTCCATGGCTGGACCCCCAAATAATATTCCTTTACGTGCTAAGGGGTATCTAGAGAGTGGGATAGGTTTAATAACTACCCTAACCCTAACGCGTACCCTAACCCTAACCCCTACCCTAACCCTAACACGTACCCTAATCCTAACCCGTACCCTAAACCGAGCCCTAACCCTAACACTAACCCTAACCCTAACCCTAACCCATACCCTACGCCGTACCCGAACCCCTCCCCGAACCCCTACCCTAAGCCGTACCCTAACCCTAACCCTAAGCCTAACCCTAACCCTAGGCTACCCTTGACTGCTTCTGCCTCCAATAGATTTCCTAAGCACTAGTGTTTTAAGGAACAGCTTAAAAAGAGAATCCTAATGTGATTTCTTTATAATGTATGTGTTCCTTATTTTATCCTAGTGTCTAAACTCTTCTCCATGGCTGGACCCCCAAATAATATTCCTTTACGTGCTAAGTGGTATCTAGAGAGTGGGATAGGTTTAATAACTACCCTAACCCTAACGCGTACCCTAACCGTAACACCTACCCTAACCCTAACACGTACCCTAATCCTAACCCGTACCCTAAACCGAGCCCTAACCCTAACACTAACCCTAACCCTAACCCTAACCCATACCCTACGCCGTACCCGAACCCCTCCCCGAACCCGTACCCTAAGCCGTACCCTAAGCCTAACCCTAAGCCTAACCCTAACCCTAGGCTACCCTTGACTGCTTCTGCCTCCAATAGATTTCCTAAGCACTAGTGTTTTAAGGAACAGCTTAAAAAGAGAATCCTAATGTGATTTCTTTATAATGTATGTGTTCCTTATTTTATCCTAGTGTCTAAACTCTTCTCCATGGCTGGACCCCCAAATAATATTCCTTTACGTGCTAAGGGGTATCTAGAGAGTGGGATAGGTTTAATAACTACCCTAACCCTAACGCGTTCCCTAACCCTAACACCTACCCTAACCCTAACACGTACCCTAATCCTAACCCGTACCCTAAACCGAGCCCTAACCCTAACACTAACCCTAACCCTAACCCTAACCCATACCCTACGCCGTACCCGAACCCCTCCCCGAACCCGTACCCTAAGCCGTACCCTAAGCCTAACCCTAAGCCTAACCCTAACCCTAGGCTACCCTTGACTGCTTCTGCCTCCAATAGATTTCCTAAGCACTAGTGTTTTAAGGAACAGCTTAAAAAGAGAATCCTAATGTGATTTCTTTATAATGTATGTGTTCCTTATTTTATCCTAGTGTCTAAACTCTTCTCCATGGCTGGACCCCCAAATAATATTCCTTTACGTGCTAAGGGGTATCTAGAGAGTGGGATAGGTTTAATAACTTCCCTAACCCTAACGCGTACTCTAACCCTAACCCCTACCCTAACCCTAACACGTACCCTAATCCTAACCCGTACCCTAAACCGAGCCCTAACCCTAACACTAACCCTAACCCTAACCCTAACCCATACCCTACGCCGTACCCGAACCCCTCCCCGAACCCGTACCCTAAGCCGTACCCTAACCCTAACCCTAAGCCTAACCCTAACCCTAGGCTACCCTTGACTGCTTCTGCCTCCAATAGATTTCCTAAGCACTAGTGTTTGAAGGAACAGCTTAAAAAGAGAATCCTAATGTGATTTCTTTATAATGGGTGTGTTCCTTATCTTATCCTAGTGTCTAAACTCTTCTCCATGGCTGGACCCCCAAATAATATTCCTTTACGTGCTAAGGGGTATCTAGAGAGTGGGATAGGTTTACTAACTACCCTAACCCTAACGCGTACCCTAACCCTAACCCCTACCCTAACCCTAACACGTACCCTAATCCTAACCCGTAACTTAAACCGAGCCCTAACCATAACACTAACCCTAACCCTAACCCTAACCCATACCCTACGCCGTACCCGAACCCCTCCCCGAATCCGTACCCTAAGCCGTACCCTAAGCCTAACCCTAAGCCTAACCCTAACCCTAGGCTACCCTTGACTGCTTCTGCCTCCAATAGATTTCCTAAGCACTAGTGTTGTAAGGAACAGCTTAAAAAGAGAATCCTAATGTGATTTCTTTATAATGTATGTGTTCCTTATTTTATCCTAGTGTCTAAACTCTTCTCCATGGCTGGACCCCCAAATAATATTCCTTTACGTGCTAAGGGGTATCTAGAGAGTGGGATAGGTTTAATAACTACCCTAACCCTAACGCGTACCCTAACCCTAACCCCTACCCTAACCCTAACACGTACCCTAATCCTAACCCGTACCCTAAACCGAGCCCTAACCCTAACACTAACCCTAACCCTAACCCTAACGCATACCCTACGCCGTAACCGAACCCCTCCCCAAACCCGTACCCTAAGCCGTACCCTAACCCTAACCCTAAGCCTAACCCTAACCCTAGGCTACCCTTGACTGCTTCTGCCTCCAATAGATTTCCTAAGCACTAGTGTTGTAAGGAACAGCTTAAAAAGAGAATCCTAATGTGATTTCTTTATAATGGGTGTGTTCCTTATCTTATCCTAGTGTCTAAACTCTTCTCCATGGCTGCACCCCCAAATAATATTCCTTTACGTGCTAAGGGGTATCTAGAGAGTGGGATAGGTTTACTAACTACCCTAACCCTAATGCGTACCCTAACCCTAACCCCTACCCTAACCCTAACACGTACCCTAATCCTAACCCGTACCCTAAACCGAGCCCTAACCCTAACACGAACCCTAACCCTAACCCTAACCCATACCCTACACCGTACCCGAACCCCTCCCCGAACCCCTACCCTAAGCCGTACCCTAACCCTAACCCTAAGCCTAACCCTAACCCTAGGCTACCCTTGACTGCTTCTGCCTCCAATAGATTTCCTAAGCACTAGTGTTTGAAGGAACAGCTTAAAAAGAGAATCCTAATGCGATTTCTTTATAATGTATGTGTTCCTTATCTTATCCTAGTGTCTAAACTCTTCTCCATGGCTGGACCCCCAAATAATATTCCTTTACGTGCTAAGGGGTATCTAGAGAGTGGGATAGGTTTAATAACTACCCTAACCCTAACGCGTACCCTAACCCTAACCCCTACCCTAACCCTAACACATACCCTAATCCTAACCCGTACCCTAAACCGATCCCTAACCCTAACATTAACCCTAACCCTAACCCAAACCCATACCCTACGCCGAACCCGTACCCTAAGCCGTACCCTAAGCCTAACCCTAAGCCTAGCCCTAACCCTAGGCTACCCTTGAGTGCTTCGGTCTCCAATAGATTTCCTAAGAACTAGTGTTTTAAGGAACAGCTTAAAAACAGAATCCTAATGTGATTTCTAACCCCTACCCTAAACCGAGCCCTAACCCTAACACTAACCCTAACCCTAACCCTAACCCATACCCTACGCCGTACCCGAACCCCTCCCCGAACCCGTACCCTAAGCCGTACCCTAAGCCTAACCCTAAGCCTAACCCTAACCCTAGGCTACCCTTGACTGCTTCTGCCTCCAATAGATTTCCTAAGCACTAGTGTGTGAAGGAACAGCTTAAAAAGAGAATCCTAATGTGATTTCTTTATAATGGGTGTGTTCCTTATCTTATCCTAGTGTCTAAACTCTTCTCCATGGCTGGACACCCAAATAATATTCCTTTACGTGCTAAGGGGTATCTAGAGAGTGGGATAGGTTTAATAACTACCCTAACCCTAACGCGTACCCTAACCCTAACCCCTACCCTAACCCTAACACGTACCCTAATCCTAACCCGTACCCTAAACCGAGCCCTAACCCTAACACTAACCCTAACCCTAACCCTAACCCATACCCTACGCCGTACCCGAACCCCTCCCCGAACCCCTACCCTAAGCCGTACCCTAACCCTAACCCTAAGCCTAACCCTAAACCTAGGCTACCCTTGACTGCTTCTGCCTCCAATAGATTTCCTAAGCACTAGTGTTTTAAGGAACAGCTTAAAAAGAGAATCCTAATGTGATTTCTTTATAATGTATGTGTTCCTTATTTTATCCTAGTGTCTAAACTCTTCTCCATGGCTGGACCCCCAAATAATATTCCTTTACGTGCTAAGGGGTATCTAGAGAGTGGGATAGGTTTAATAACTACCCTAACCCTAACGCGTACCCTAACCCTAACACCTACCCTAACCCTAACACGTACCCTAATCCTAACCCGTACCCTAAACCGAGCCCTAACCCTAACACTAACCCTAACCCTAACCCTAACCCATACCCTACGCCGTACCCGAACCCCTCCCCGAACCCGTACCCTAAGCCGTACCCTAAGCCTAACCCTAAGCCTAACCCTAACCCTAGGCTACCCTTGACTGCTTCTGCCTCCAATAGATTTCCTAAGCACTAGTGTTGTAAGGAACAGCTTAAAAAGAGAATCCTAATGTGATTTCTTTATAATGGGTGTGTTCCTTATCTTATCCTAGTGTCTAAACTCTTCTCCATGGCTGGACCCCCAAATAATATTCCTTTACGTGCTAAGGGGTATCTAGAGAGTGGGATAGGTTTAATAACTACCCTAACCCTAACGCGTACCCTAACCCTAACCCCTACCCTAACCCTAACACGTACCCTAATCCTAACCCGTACCCTAAACCGAGCCCTAACCCTAACACTAACCCTAACCCTAACCCTAACCCATACCCTACGCCGTACCCGAACCCCTCCCCGAACCCCTACCCTAAGCCGTACCCTAACCCTAACCCTAAGCCTAACCCTAACCCTAGGCTACCCTTGACTGCTTCTGCCTCCAATAGATTTCCTAAGCACTAGTGTTTGAAGGAACAGCTTAAAAAGAGAATCCTAATGTGATTTCTTTATAATGTATGTGTTCCTTATTTTATCCTAGTGTCTAAACTCTTCTCCATGGCTGGACCCCCAAATAATATTCCTTTACGTGCTAAGTGGTATCTAGAGAGTGGGATAGGTTTAATAACTACCCTAACCCTAACGCGTACCCTAACCCTAACACCTACCCTAACCCTAACACGTACCCTAATCCTAACCCGTACCCTAAACCGAGCCCTAACCCTAACACTAACCCTAACCCTAACCCTAACCCATACCCTACGCCGTACCCGAACCCCTCACCGAACCCGTACCCTAAGCCGTACCCTAAGCCTAACCCTAAGCCTAACCCTAACCCTAGGCTACCCTTGACTGCTTCTGCCTCCAATAGATTTCCTAAGCACTAGTGTTGTAAGGAACAGCTTAAAAAGAGAATCCTAATGTGATTTCTTTATAATGGGTGTGTTCCTTATCTTATCCTAGTGTCTAAACTCTTTTCCATGGCTGGACCCCCAAATAATATTCCTTTACGTGCTAAGGGGTATCTAGAGAGTGGGATAGGTTTAATAACTACCCTAACCCTAACGCGTACCCTAACCCTAACCCCTACCCTAACCCTAACACGTACCCTAATCCTAACCCGTACCCTAAACCGAGCCCTAACCCTAACACTAACCCTAACCCTAACCCTAACCCATACCCTACGCCGTACCCGAACCCCTCCCCGAACCCCTACCCTAAGCCGTACCCTAACCCTAACCCTAAGCCTAACCCTAACCCTAGGCTACCCTTGACTGCTTCTGCCTCCAATAGATTTCCTAAGCACTAGTGTTTTAAGGAACAGCTTAAAAAGAGAATCCTAATGTGATTTCTTTATAATGTATGTGTTCCTTATTTTATCCTAGTGTCTAAAATCTTCTCCATGGCTGGACCCCCAAATAATATTCCTTTACGTGCTAAGGGGTATCTAGAGAGTGGGATAGGTTTAATAACTACCCTAACCCTAACGCGTACCCTAACCCTAACCCCTACCCTAACCCTAACACGTACCCTAATCCTAACCCGTACCCTAAACCGAGCCCTAACCCTAACACTAACCCTAACCCTAACCCTAACCCATACCCTACGCCGTACCCGAACCCCTCCCCGAACCCCTACCCTAAGCCGTACCCTAACCCTAACCCTAAGCCTAACCCTAAACCTAGGCTACCCTTGACTGCTTCTGCCTCCAATAGATTTCCTAAGCACTAGTGTTTTAAGGAACAGCTTAAAAAGAGAATCCTAATGTGATTTCTTTATAATGTATGTGTTCCTTATTTTATCCTAGTGTCTAAACTCTTCTCCATGGCTGGACCCCCAAATAATATTCCTTTACGTGCTAAGGGGTATCTAGAGAGTGGGATAGGTTTAATAACTACCCTAACCCTAACGCGTACCCTAACCCTAACACCTACCCTAACCCTAACACGTACCCTAATCCTAACCCGTACCCTAAACCGAGCCCTAACCCTAACACTAACCCTAACCCTAACCCATACCCTACGCCGTGCCCGAACCCCTCCCCGAACCCGTACCCTAAGCCGTACCCTAAGCCTAACCCTAAGCCTAACCCTAAACCTAGGCTACCCTTGACTGCTTCTGCCTCCAATAGATTTCCTAAGCACTAGTGTTTTAAGGAACAGCTTAAAAAGAGAATCCTAATGTGATTTCTTTATAATGTATGTGTTCCTTATTTTATCCTAGTGTCTAAACTCTTCTCCATGGCTGGACCCCCAAATAATATTCCTTTACGTGCTAAGGGGTATCTAGAGAGTGGGATAGGTTTAATAACTACCCTAACCCTAACGCGTACCCTAACCCTAACACCTACCCTAACCCTAACACGTACCCTAATCCTAACCCGTACCCTAAACCGAGCCCTAACCCTAACACTAACCCTAACCCTAACCCTAACCCATACCCTACGCCGTACCCGAACCCCTCCCCGAACCCGTACCCTAAGCCGTACCCTAAGCCTAACCCTAAGCCTAACCCTAACCCTAGGCTACCCTTGACTGCTTCTGCCTCCAATAGATTTCCTAAGCACTAGTGTTGTAAGGAACAGCTTAAAAAGAGAATCCTAATGTGATTTCTTTATAATGGGTGTGTTCCTTATCTTATCCTAGTGTCTAAACTCTTCTCCATGGCTGGACCCCCAAATAATATTCCTTTACGTGCTAAGGGGTATCTAGAGAGTGGGATAGGTTTAATAACTACCCTAACCCTAACGCGTACCCTAACCCTAACCCCTACCCTAACCCTAACACGTACCCTAATCCTAACCCGTACCCTAAACCGAGCCCTAACCCTAACACTAACCCTAACCCTAACCCTAACCCATACCCTACGCCGTACCCGAACCCCTCCCCGAACCCCTACCCTAAGCCGTACCCTAACCCTAACCCTAAGCCTAACCCTAACCCTAGGCTACCCTTGACTGCTTCTGCCTCCAATAGATTTCCTAAGCACTAGTGTTTGAAGGAACAGCTTAAAAAGAGAATCCTAATGTGATTTCTTTATAATGTATGTGTTCCTTATTTTATCCTAGTGTCTAAACTCTTCTCCATGGCTGGACCCCCAAATAATATTCCTTTACGTGCTAAGTGGTATCTAGAGAGTGGGATAGGTTTAATAACTACCCTAACCCTAACGCGTACCCTAACCCTAACACCTACCCTAACCCTAACACGTACCCTAATCCTAACCCGTACCCTAAACCGAGCCCTAACCCTAACACTAACCCTAACCCTAACCCTAACCCATACCCTACGCCGTACCCGAACCCCTCACCGAACCCGTACCCTAAGCCGTACCCTAAGCCTAACCCTAAGCCTAACCCTAACCCTAGGCTACCCTTGACTGCTTCTGCCTCCAATAGATTTCCTAAGCACTAGTGTTGTAAGGAACAGCTTAAAAAGAGAATCCTAATGTGATTTCTTTATAATGGGTGTGTTCCTTATCTTATCCTAGTGTCTAAACTCTTTTCCATGGCTGGACCCCCAAATAATATTCCTTTACGTGCTAAGGGGTATCTAGAGAGTGGGATAGGTTTAATAACTACCCTAACCCTAACGCGTACCCTAACCCTAACCCCTACCCTAACCCTAACACGTACCCTAATCCTAACCCGTACCCTAAACCGAGCCCTAACCCTAACACTAACCCTAACCCTAACCCTAACCCATACCCTACGCCGTACCCGAACCCCTCCCCGAACCCCTACCCTAAGCCGTACCCTAACCCTAACCCTAAGCCTAACCCTAACCCTAGGCTACCCTTGACTGCTTCTGCCTCCAATAGATTTCCTAAGCACTAGTGTTTTAAGGAACAGCTTAAAAAGAGAATCCTAATGTGATTTCTTTATAATGTATGTGTTCCTTATTTTATCCTAGTGTCTAAAATCTTCTCCATGGCTGGACCCCCAAATAATATTCCTTTACGTGCTAAGGGGTATCTAGAGAGTGGGATAGGTTTAATAACTACCCTAACCCTAACGCGTACCCTAACCCTAACCCCTACCCTAACCCTAACACGTACCCTAATCCTAACCCGTACCCTAAACCGAGCCCTAACCCTAACACTAACCCTAACCCTAACCCTAACCCATACCCTACGCCGTACCCGAACCCCTCCCCGAACCCCTACCCTAAGCCGTACCCTAACCCTAACCCTAAGCCTAACCCTAAACCTAGGCTACCCTTGACTGCTTCTGCCTCCAATAGATTTCCTAAGCACTAGTGTTTTAAGGAACAGCTTAAAAAGAGAATCCTAATGTGATTTCTTTATAATGTATGTGTTCCTTATTTTATCCTAGTGTCTAAACTCTTCTCCATGGCTGGACCCCCAAATAATATTCCTTTACGTGCTAAGGGGTATCTAGAGAGTGGGATAGGTTTAATAACTACCCTAACCCTAACGCGTACCCTAACCCTAACACCTACCCTAACCCTAACACGTACCCTAATCCTAACCCGTACCCTAAACCGAGCCCTAACCCTAACACTAACCCTAACCCTAACCCATACCCTACGCCGTGCCCGAACCCCTCCCCGAACCCGTACCCTAAGCCGTACCCTAAGCCTAACCCTAAGCCTAACCCTAAACCTAGGCTACCCTTGACTGCTTCTGCCTCCAATAGATTTCCTAAGCACTAGTGTTTTAAGGAACAGCTTAAAAAGAGAATCCTAATGTGATTTCTTTATAATGTATGTGTTCCTTATTTTATCCTAGTGTCTAAACTCTTCTCCATGGCTGGACCCCCAAATAATATTCCTTTACGTGCTAAGGGGTATCTAGAGAGTGGGATAGGTTTAATAACTACCCTAACCCTAACGCGTACCCTAACCCTAACACCTACCCTAACCCTAACACGTACCCTAATCCTAACCCGTACCCTAAACCGAGCCCTAACCCTAACACTAACCCTAACCCTAACCCTAACCCATACCCTACGCCGTACCCGAACCCCTCCCCGAACCCGTACCCTAAGCCGTACCCTAAGCCTAACCCTAAGCCTAACCCTAACCCTAGGCTACCCTTGACTGCTTCTGCCTCCAATAGATTTCCTAAGCACTAGTGTTGTAAGGAACAGCTTAAAAAGAGAATCCTAATGTGATTTCTTTATAATGGGTGTGTTCCTTATCTTATCCTAGTGTCTAAACTCTTCTCCATGGCTGGACCCCCAAATAATATTCCTTTACGTGCTAAGGGGTATCTAGAGAGTGGGATAGGTTTAATAACTACCCTAACCCTAACGCGTACCCTAACCCTAACCCCTACCCTAACCCTAACACGTACCCTAATCCTAACCCGTACCCTAAACCGAGCCCTAACCCTAACACTAACCCTAACCCTAACCCTAACCCATACCCTACGCCGTACCCGAACCCCTCCCCGAACCCCTACCCTAAGCCGTACCCTAACCCTAACCCTAAGCCTAACCCTAACCCTAGGCTACCCTTGACTGCTTCTGCCTCCAATAGATTTCCTAAGCACTAGTGTTTGAAGGAACAGCTTAAAAAGAGAATCCTAATGTGATTTCTTTATAATGTATGTGTTCCTTATTTTATCCTAGTGTCTAAACTCTTCTCCATGGCTGGACCCCCAAATAATATTCCTTTACGTGCTAAGTGGTATCTAGAGAGTGGGATAGGTTTAATAACTACCCTAACCCTAACGCGTACCCTAACCCTAACACCTACCCTAACCCTAACACGTACCCTAATCCTAACCCGTACCCTAAACCGAGCCCTAACCCTAACACTAACCCTAACCCTAACCCTAACCCATACCCTACGCCGTACCCGAACCCCTCACCGAACCCGTACCCTAAGCCGTTCCCTAAGCCTAACCCTAAGCCTAACCCTAACCCTAGGCTACCCTTGACTGCTTCTGCCTCCAATAGATTTCCTAAGCACTAGTGTTGTAAGGAACAGCTTAAAAAGAGAATCCTAATGTGATTTCTTTATAATGGGTGTGTTCCTTATCTTATCCTAGTGTCTAAACTCTTTTCCATGGCTGGACCCCCAAATAATATTCCTTTACGTGCTAAGGGGTATCTAGAGAGTGGGATAGGTTTAATAACTACCCTAACCCTAACGCGTACCCTAACCCTAACCCCTACCCTAACCCTAACACGTACCCTAATCCTAACCCGTACCCTAAACCGAGCCCTAACCCTAACACTAACCCTAACCCTAACCCTAACCCATACCCTACGCCGTACCCGAACCCCTCCCCGAACCCCTACCCTAAGCCGTACCCTAACCCTAACCCTAAGCCTAACCCTAACCCTAGGCTACCCTTGACTGCTTCTGCCTCCAATAGATTTCCTAAGCACTAGTGTTTTAAGGAACAGCTTAAAAAGAGAATCCTAATGTGATTTCTTTATAATGTATGTGTTCCTTATTTTATCCTAGTGTCTAAAATCTTCTCCATGGCTGGACCCCCAAATAATATTCCTTTACGTGCTAAGGGGTATCTAGAGAGTGGGATAGGTTTAATAACTACCCTAACCCTAACGCGTACCCTAACCCTAACCCCTACCCTAACCCTAACACGTACCCTAATCCTAACCCGTACCCTAAACCGAGCCCTAACCCTAACACTAACCCTAACCCTAACCCTAACCCATACCCTACGCCGTACCCGAACCCCTCCCCGAACCCCTACCCTAAGCCGTACCCTAACCCTAACCCTAAGCCTAACCCTAAACCTAGGCTACCCTTGACTGCTTCTGCCTCCAATAGATTTCCTAAGCACTAGTGTTTTAAGGAACAGCTTAAAAAGAGAATCCTAATGTGATTTCTTTATAATGTATGTGTTCCTTATTTTATCCTAGTGTCTAAACTCTTCTCCATGGCTGGACCCCCAAATAATATTCCTTTACGTGCTAAGGGGTATCTAGAGAGTGGGATAGGTTTAATAACTACCCTAACCCTAACGCGTACCCTAACCCTAACACCTACCCTAACCCTAACACGTACCCTAATCCTAACCCGTACCCTAAACCGAGCCCTAACCCTAACACTAACCCTAACCCTAACCCATACCCTACGCCGTGCCCGAACCCCTCCCCGAACCCGTACCCTAAGCCGTACCCTAAGCCTAACCCTAAGCCTAACCCTAAACCTAGGCTACCCTTGACTGCTTCTGCCTCCAATAGATTTCCTAAGCACTAGTGTTTTAAGGAACAGCTTAAAAAGAGAATCCTAATGTGATTTCTTTATAATGTATGTGTTCCTTATTTTATCCTAGTGTCTAAACTCTTCTCCATGGCTGGACCCCCAAATAATATTCCTTTACGTGCTAAGGGGTATCTAGAGAGTGGGATAGGTTTAATAACTACCCTAACCCTAACGCGTACCCTAACCCTAACACCTACCCTAACCCTAACACGTACCCTAATACTAACCCGTACCCTAAACCGAGCCCTAACCCTAACACTAACCCTAACCCTAACCCTAACCCATACCCTACGCCGTACCCGAACCCCTCCCCGAACCCGTACCCTAAGCCGTACCCTAAGCCTAACCCTAAGCCTAACCCTAACCCTAGGCTACCCTTGACTGCTTCTGCCTCCAATAGATTTCCTAAGCACTAGTGTTGTAAGGAACAGCTTAAAAAGAGAATCCTAATGTGATTTCTTTATAATGGGTGTGTTCCTTATCTTATCCTAGTGTCTAAACTCTTCTCCATGGCTGGACCCCCAAATAATATTCCTTTACGTGCTAAGGGGTATCTAGAGAGTGGGATAGGTTTAATAACTACCCTAACCCTAACGCGTACCCTAACCCTAACCCCTACCCTAACCCTAACACGTACCCTAATCCTAACCCGTACCCTAAACCGAGCCCTAACCCTAACACTAACCCTAACCCTAACCCTAACCCATACCCTACGCCGTACCCGAACCCCTCCCCGAACCCCTACCCTAAGCCGTACCCTAACCCTAACCCTAAGCCTAACCCTAACCCTAGGCTACCCTTGACTGCTTCTGCCTCCAATAGATTTCCTAAGCACTAGTGTTGTAAGGAACAGCTTAAAAAGAGAATCCTAATGTGATTTCTTTATAATGTATGTGTTCCTTATTTTATCCTAGTGTCTAAAATCTTCTCCATGGCTGCACCCCCAAATAATATTCCTTTACGTGCTAAGGGGTATCTAGAGAGTGGGATAGGTTTAATAACTACCCTAACCCTAACGCGTACCCTAACCCTAACCCCTACCCTAACCCTAACACGTACCCTAATCCTAACCCGTACCCTAAACCGAGCCCTAACCCTAACACTAACCCTAACCCTAACCCTAACCCATACCCTACGCCGTACCCGAACCCCTCCCCGAACCCCTACCCTAAGCCGTACCCTAACCCTAACCCTAAGCCTAACCCTAAACCTAGGCTACCCTTGACTGCTTCTGCCTCCAATAGATTTCCTAAGCACTAGTGTTTGAAGGAACAGCTTAAAAAGAGAATCCTAATGCGATTTCTTTATAATGTATGTGTTCCTTATTTTATCCTAGTGTCTAAACTCTTCTCCATGGCTGGACCCCCAAATAATATTCCTTTACGTGCTAAGGGGTATCTAGAGAGTGGGATAGGTTTAATAACTACCCTAACCCTAACGCGTACCCTAACCCTAACACCTACCCTAACCCTAACACGTACCCTAATCCTAACCCGTACCCTAAACCGAGCCCTAACCCTAACACTAACCCTAACCCTAACCCAAACCCATACCCTACGCCGAACCCGTACCCTAAGCCGTACCCTAAGCCTAACCCTAAGCCTAGCCCTAACCCTAGGCTACCCTTGAGTGCTTCGGTCTCCAATAGATTTCCTAAGAACTAGTGTTTTAAGGAACAGCTTAAAAACAGAATCCTAATGTGATTTCTAACCCGTACCCTAAACCGAGCCCTAACCCTAACACTAACCGTAACCCTAACCCATACCCTACGCCGTACCCGAACCCCTCCCCGAACCCGTACCCTAAGCCGTACCCTAAGCCTAACCCTAAGCCTAACCCTAACCCTAGGATACCCTTGACTGCTTCTGCCTCCAATAGATTTCCTAAGCACTAGTGTTTGAAGGAACAGCTTAAAAAGAGAATCCTAATGTGATTTCTTTATAATATATGTGTTCCTTATCTTATCCTAGTGTCTAAACTCTTCTCCATGGCTGGATCCCCAAATAATATTACTTTACGTGCTAAGGGGTATCTAGAGAGTGGGATAGGTTTAATAACTACCCTAACCCTAACGCGTACCCTAACCCTAACACCTACCCTAACCCTAACACGTACCCTAATCCTAACCCGTACCCTAAACCGAGCCCTAACCCTAACACTAACCCTAACCCTAACCCATACCCTACGCCGTACCCGAACCCTAAGCCGTACCCTAAGCCTAACCCTAAGCCTAACCCTAACCCTAGGCTACCCTTGACTGCTTCTGCCTCCAATAGATTTCCTAAGCACTAGTGTTTTAAGGAACAGCTTAAAAAGAGAATCCTAATGTGATTTCTTTATAATGTATGTGTTCCTTATTTTATCCTAGTGTCTAAACTCTTCTCCATGGCTGGACCCCCAAATAATATTCCTTTACGTGCTAAGGGGTATCTAGAGAGTGGGATAGGTTTAATAACTTCCCTAACCCTAACGCGTACTCTAACCCTAACCCCTACCCTAACCCTAACACGTACCCTAATCCTAACCCGTACCCTAAACCGAGCCCTAACCCTAACACTAACCCTAACCCTAACCCTAACCCATACCCTACGCCGTACCCGAACCCCTCCCCGAACCCGTACCCTAAGCCGTACCCTAACCCTAACCCTAAGCCTAACCCTAACCCTAGGCTACCCTTGACTGCTTCTGCCTCCAATAGATTTCCTAAGCACTAGTGTTTGAAGGAACAGCTTAAAAAGAGAATCCTAATGTGATTTCTTTATAATGGGTGTGTTCCTTATCTTATCCTAGTGTCTAAACTCTTCTCCATGGCTGGACCCCCAAATAATATTCCTTTACGTGCTAAGGGGTATCTAGAGAGTGGGATAGGTTTACTAACTACCCTAACCCTAACGCGTACCCTAACCGTAACGCCTACCCTAACCCTAACACGTACCCTAATCCTAACCCGTAACCTAAACCGAGCCCTAACCCTAACACTAACCCTAACCCTAACCCTAACCCATACCCTACGCCGTACCCGAACCCCTCCCCGAACCCGTACCCTAAGCCGTACCCTAAGCCTAACCCTAAGCCTAACCCTAACCCTAGGCTACCCTTGACTGCTTCTGCCTCCAATAGATTTCCTAAGCACTAGTGTTTGAAGGAACAGCTTAAAAAGAGAATCCTAATGTGATTTCTTTATAATGTATGTGTTCCTTATTTTATCCTAGTGTCTAAACTCTTCTCCGTGGCTGGACCCGCAAATAATATTCCTTTACGTGCTAAGGGGTATCCAGAGAGTGGGATAGGTTTAATAACTACCTTAACCCTAACGCGTACCCTAACCCTAACACCTACCCTAACCCTAACACGTACCCTAATCCTAACCCGTACCCTAAACCGAGCCCTAATCCTAACACTAACCCTAACCCTAACCCTAACCCATACCCTACGCCGTACCCGAACCCCTCCCCGAACCCGTACCCTAAGCCGTACCCTAAGCCTAACCCTAAGCCTAACCCTAACCCTAGGCTACCCTTGACTGCTTCTGCCTCCAATAGATTTCCTAAGCACTAGTGTTTTAAGGAACAGCTTAAAAAGAGAATCCTAATGTGATTTCTTTATAATGTATGTGTTCCTTATTTTATCCTAGTGTCTAAACTCTTCTCCATGGCTGGACCCCCAAATAATATTCCTTTACGTGCTAAGGGGTATCTAGAGAGTGGGATAGGTTTAATAACTACCCTAACCCTAACGCGTACCCTAACCCTAACACCTACCCTAACCCTAACACGTACCCTAATCCTAACCCGTACCCTAAACTGAGCCCTAACCCTATCACTAACCCTAACCCTAACCCTAACCCATACCCTACGCCGTACCCGAACCCCTCCCCGAACCCGTACCCTAAGCCGTACCCTAAGCCTAACCCTAAGCCTAACCCTAACCCTAGGCTACCCTTGACTGCTTCTGCCTCCAATAGATTTCCTAAGCACTAGTGTTTTAAGGAACAGCTTAAAAAGAGAATCCTAATGTGATTTCTTTATAATGTATGTGTTCCTTATTTTATCCTAGGGTCTAAACTCTTCTCCATGGCTGGACCCCCAAATAATATTCCTTTACGTGCTAAGGGGTATCTAGAGAGTGGGATAGGTTTAATAACTACCCTAACCCTAACGCGTACCCTAACCCTAACCCCTACCCTAACCCTAACACGTACCCTAATCCTAACCCGTACCCTAAACCGAGCCCTAACCCTAACACTAACCCTAACCCTAACCCTAACCCATACCCTACGCCGTACCCGAACCCCTCCCCAAACCCGTACCCTAAGCCGTACCCTAAGCCTAACCCTAAGCCTAACCCTAACCCTAGGCTACCCTTGACTGCTTCTGCCTCCAATAGATTTCCTAAGCACTAGTGTTGTAAGGAACAGTTTAAAAACAGAATCCTAATGTGATTTCTTTATAATGGGTGTGTTCCTTATCTTATCCTAGTGTCTAAACTCTTCTCCATGGCTGCACCCCCAAATAATATTCCTTTACGTGCTAAGGGGTATCTAGAGTGTGGGATAGGTTTACTAACTACCCTAACCCTAATGCGTACCCTAACCCTAACCCCTACCCTAACCCTAACACGTACCCTAATCCTAACCCGTACCCTAAACCGAGCCCTAACTCTAACACGAACCCTAACCCTAACCCTAACCCATACCCTACACCGTACCCGAACCCCTCCCCGAACCCCTACCCTAAGCCGTACCCTAACCCTAACCCTAAGCCTAACCCTAACCCTAGGCTACCCTTAACTGCTTCTGCCTCCAATAGATTTCCTAAGCACTAGTGTTTGAAGGAACAGCTTAAAAAGAGAATCCTAATGCGATTTCTTTATAATGTATGTGTTCCTTATTTTATCCTAGTGTCTAAACTCTTCTCCATGGCTGGACCCCCAAATAATATTCCTTTACGTGCTAAGGGGTATCTAGAGAGTGGGATAGGTTTAATAACTACCCTAACCCTAACGTGTACCCTAACCCTAACCCCTACCCTAACCCTAACACGTACCCTAATCCTAACCCGTACCCTAAAACGATCCCTAACCCTAACACTAACCCTAACCCTAACCCAAACCCATACCCTACGCCGAACCCGTACCCTAAGCCGTACCCTAAGCCTAACCCTAAGCCTAGCCCTAACCCTAGGCTACCCTTGAGTGCTTCGGTCTCCAATAGATTTCCTAAGAACTAGTGTTTTAAGGAACAGCTTAAAAACAGAATCCTAATGTGATTTCTAACCCGTACCCTAAACCGAGCCCTAACCCTAACACTAACCGTAACCCTAACCCATACCCTACGCCGTACCCGAACCCCTCCCCGAACCCGTACCCTAAGCCGTACCCTAAGCCTAACCCTAAGCCTAACCCTAACCCTAGGATACCCTTGACTGCTTCTGCCTCCAATAGATTTCCTAAGCACTAGTGTTTGAAGGAACAGCTTAAAAAGAGAATCCTAATGTGATTTCTTTATAATGTATGTGTTCCTTATCTTATCCTAGTGTCTAAACTCTTCTCCATGGCTGGACCCCCAAATAATATTCCTTTACGTGCTAAGGGGTATCTAGAGAGTGGGATAGGTTTAATAACTACCCTAACCCTAATGCGTACCCTAACCCTAACCCCTACCCTAACCCTAACACGTACCCTAATCCTAACCCGTACCCTAAACCGAGCCCTAACCCTAACACTAACCCTAACCCTAACCCTAACCCATACCCTACGCCGTACCCGAACCCCTCCCCGAACCCCTACCCTAAGCCGTACCCTAACCCTAACCCTAAGCCTAACCCTAACCCTAGGCTACCCTTGACTGCTTCTGCCTCCAATAGATTTCCTAAGCACTAGTGTTTTAAGGAACAGCTTAAAAAGAGAATCCTAATGTGATTTCTTTATAATGTATGTGTTCCTTATTTTATCCTAGTGTCTAAACTCTTCTCCGTGGCTGGACCCGCAAATAATATTCCTTTACGTGCTAAGGGGTATCTAGTGAGTGGGATAGGTTTAATAACTACCCTAACCCTAACGCGTACCCTAACCCTAACACCTACCCTAACCCTAACACGTACCCTAATCCTAACCCGTACCCTAAACCGAGCCCTAACCCTAACACTAACCCTAACCCTAACCCTAACCCATACCCTACACCGTACCCGAACCCCTCCCCGAACCCGTACCCTAAGCCGTACCCTAAGCCTAACCCTAAGCCTAACCCTAACCCTAGGCTACCCTTGACTGCTTCTGCCTCCAATAGATTTCCTAAGCACTAGTGTTTTAAGGAACAGCTTAAAAAGAGAATCCTAATGTGATTTCTTTATAATGTATGTGTTCCTTATTTTATCCTAGTGTCTAAACTCTTCTCCATGGCTGGACCCGCAAATAATATTCCTTTACGTGCTAAGGGGTATCTAGAGAGTGGGATAGGTTTAATAACTACCATAACCCTAACGCGTACCCTAACCCTAACACCTACCCTAACCCTAACACGTACCCTAATCCTAACCCGTACCCTAAACCGAGCCCTAACCCTAACCCTAACCCTAACCCTAACCCATACCCTATGCCGTACCCGAACCCCTCCCCGAACCCGTACCCTAAGCCATACCCTAAGCCTAACCCTAAGCCTAACCCTAACCCTAGGCTACCCTTGACTGCTTCTGCCTCCAATAGATTTCCTAAGCACTAGTGTTTGAAGGAACAGCTTAAAAAGAGAATCCTAATGTGATTTCTTTATAATGTATGTGTTCCTTATCTTATCCTAGTGTCTAAACTCTTCTCCATGGCTGGACCCCCAAATAATATTCCTTTACGTGCTAAGGGGTATCTAGAGAGTGGGATAGGTTTAACAACTACCCTAACCCTAACGCGTACCCTAACCCTAACACCTACCCTAACCCTAACACGTACCCTAATCCTAACCCGTACCCTAAACCGAGCCCTAACCCTAACACTAACCCTAACCCTAACCCTAACCCATACCCTACGCCGTACCCGAACCCTAAGCCGTACCCTAAGCCTAACCCTAAGCCTAACCCTAACCCTAGGCTACCCTTGACTGCTTCTGCCTCCAATAGATTTCCTAAGCACTAGTGTTTGAAGGAACAGCTTAAAAAGAGAATCCTAATGTGATTTCTTTATAATGGGTGTGTTCCTTATCTTATCCTAGTGTCTAAACTCTTCTCCATGGCTGGACCCCCAAATAATATTCCTTTACGTGCTAAGGGGTATCTAGAGAGTGGGATAGGTTTAATAACTACCCTAACCCTAACGCGTACCCTAACCCTAACCCCTACCCTAACCCTAACACGTACCCTAATCCTAACCCGTACCCTAAACCGAGCCCTAACCCTAACACTAACCCTAACCCTAACCCTAACCCATACCCTACGCCGTACGCGAACCCCTCCCCGAACCCCTACCCTAAGCCGTACCCTAACCCTAACCCTAAGCCTAACCCTAACCCTAGGCTACCCTTGACTGCTTCTGCCTCCAATAGATTTCCTAAGCACTAGTGTTTTAAGGAACAGCTTAAAAAGAGAATCCTAATGTGATTTCTTTATAATGTATGTGTTCCTTATTTTATCCTAGTGTCTAAACTCTTCTCCATGGCTGGACCCCCAAATAATATTCCTTTACGTGCTAAGGGGTATCTAGAGAGTGGGATAGGTTTAATAACTACCCTAACCCTAACGCGTACCCTAACCCTAACACCTACCCTAACCCTAACACGTACCCTAATCCTAACCCGTACCCTAAACCGAGCCCTAACCCTAACACTAACCCTAACCCTAACCCTAACCCATACCCTACGCCGTACCCGAACCCCTCCCCGAACCCGTACCCTAAGCCGTACCCTAAGCCTAACCCTAAGCCTAACCCTAACCCTAGGCTACCCTTGACTGCTTCTGCCTCCAATAGATTTCCTAAGCACTAGTGTTGTAAGGAACAGCTTAAAAAGAGAATCCTAATGTGATTTCTTTATAATGTATGTGTTCCTTATTTTATCCTAGGGTCTAAACTCTTCTCCATGGCTGGACCCCCAAATAATATTCCTTTACGTGCTAAGGGGTATCTAGAGAGTGGGATAGGTTTAATAACTACCCTAACCCTAACGCGTACCCTAACCCTAACCCCTACCCTAACCCTAACACGTACCCTAATCCTAACCCGTACCCTAAACCGAGCCCTAACCCTAACACTAACCCTAACCCTAACCCTAACCCATACCCTACGCCGTACCCGAACCCCTCCCCAAACCCGTACCCTAAGCCGTACCCTAACCCTAACCCTAAGCCTAACCCTAACCCTAGGCTACCCTTGACTGCTTCTGCCTCCAATAGATTTCCTAAGCACTAGTGTTGTAAGGAACAGCTTAAAAAGAGAATCGTAATGTGATTTCTTTATAATGGGTGTGTTCCTTATCTTATCCTAGTGTCTAAACTCTTCTCCATGGCTGCACCCCCAAATAATATTCCTTTACGTGCTAAGGGGTATCTAGAGAGTGGGATAGGTTTACTAACTACCCTAACCCTAATGCGTACCCTAACCCTAACCCCTACCCTAACCCTAACACGTACCCTAATCCTAACCCGTACCCTAAACCGAGCCCTAACCCTAACACGAACCCTAACCCTAACCCTAACCCATACCCTACACCGTACCCGAACCCCTCCCCGAACCCCTACCCTAAGCCGTACCCTAACCCTAACCCTAAGCCTAACCCTAACCCTAGGCTACCCTTGACTGCTTCTGCCTCCAATAGATTTCCTAAGCACTAGTGTTTGAAGGAACAGCTTAAAAAGAGAATCCTAATGCGATTTCTTTATAATGTATGTGTTCCTTATCTTATCCTAGTGTCTAAACTCTTCTCCATGGCTGGACCCCCAAATAATATTCCTTTACGTGCTAAGGGGTATCTAGAGTGTGGGATAGGTTTAATAACTACCCTAACCCTAACGCGTACCCTAACCCTAACCCCTACCCTAACCCTAACACGTACCCTAATCCTAACCCGTACCCTAAACCGATCCCTAACCCTAACATTAACCCTAACCCTAACCCAAACCCATACCCTACGCCGAACCCGTACCCTAAGCCGTACCCTAAGCCTAACCCTAAGCCTAGCCCTAACCCTAGGCTACCCTTGAGTGCTTCGGTCTCCAATAGATTTCCTAAGAACTAGTGTTTTAAGGAACAGCTTAAAAACAGAATCCTAATGTGATTTCTAACCCGTACCCTAAACCGAGCCCTAACCCTAACACTAACCCTAACCCTAACCCTAACCCATACCCTACGCCGTACCCGAACCCCTCCCCGAACCCGTACCCTAAGCCGTACCCTAAGCCTAACCCTAAGCCTAACCCTAACCCTAGGCTACCCTTGACTGCTTCTGCCTCCAATAGATTTCCTAAGCACTAGTGTTTGAAGGAACAGCTTAAAAAGAGAATCCTAATGTGATTTCTTTATAATGGGTGTGTTCCTTATCTTATCCTAGTGTCTAAACTCTTCTCCATGGCTGGACACCCAAATAATATTCCTTTACGTGCTAAGGGGTATCTAGAGAGTGGGATAGGTTTAATAACTACCCTAACCCTAACGCGTACCCTAACCCTAACCCCTACCCTAACCCTAACACGTACCCTAATCCTAACCCGTACCCTAAACCGAGCCCTAACCCTAACACTAACCCTAACCCTAACCCTAACCCATACCCTACGCCGTACCCGAACCCCTCCCCGAACCCCTACCCTAAGCCGTACCCTAACCCTAACCCTAAGCCTAACCCTAAACCTAGGCTACCCTTGACTGCTTCTGCCTCCAATAGATTTCCTAAGCACTAGTGTTGTAAGGAACAGCTTAAAAAGAGAATCCTAATGTGATTTCTTTATAATGTATGTGTTCCTTATTTTATCCTAGTGTCTAAACTCTTCTCCATGGCTGGACCCCCAAATAATATTCCTTTACGTGCTAAGGGGTATCTAGAGAGTGGGATAGGTTTAATAACTACCCTAACCCTAATGCGTACCCTAACCCTAACACCTACCCTAACCCTAACACGTACCCTAATCCTAACCCGTACCCTAAACCGAGCCCTAACCCTAACACTAACCCTAACCCTAACCCTAACCCATACCCTACGCCGTACCCGAACCCCTCCCCGAACCCCTACCCTAAGCCGTACCCTAACCCTAACCCTAAGCCTAACCCTAACCCTAGGCTACCCTTGACTGCTTCTGCCTCCAATAGATTTCCTAAGCACTAGTGTTTTAAGGAACAGCTTAAAAAGAGAATCCTAATGTGATTTCTTTATAATGTATGTGTTCCTTATTTTATCCTAGTGTCTAAACTCTTCTCCATGGCTGGACCCCCAAATAATATTCCTTTACGTGCTAAGTGGTATCTAGAGAGTGGGATAGGTTTAATAACTACCCTAACCCTAACGCGTACCCTAACCCTAACACCTACCCTAACCCTAACACGTACCCTAATCCTAACCCGTACCCTAAACCGAGCCCTAACCCTAACACTAACCCTAACCCTAACCCTAACCCATACCCTACGCCGTACCCGAACCCCTCCCCGAACCCGTACCCTAAGCCGTACCCTAAGCCTAACCCTAAGCCTAACCCTAACCCTAGGCTACCCTTGACTGCTTCTGCCTCCAATAGATTTCCTAAGCACTAGTGTTTTAAGGAACAGCTTAAAAAGAGAATCCTAATGTGATTTCTTTATAATGTATGTGTTCCTTATTTTATCCTAGTGTCTAAACTCTTCTCCATGGCTGGACCCCCAAATAATATTCCTTTACGTGCTAAGGGGTATCTAGAGAGTGGGATAGGTTTAATAACTACCCTAACCCTAACGCGTTCCCTAACCCTAACACCTACCCTAACCCTAACACGTACCCTAATCCTAACCCGTACCCTAAACCGAGCCCTAACCCTAACACTAACCCTAACCCTAACCCTAACCCATACCCTACGCCGTACCCGAACCCCTCCCCGAACCCGTACCCTAAGCCGTACCCTAAGCCTAACCCTAAGCCTAACCCTAACCCTAGGCTACCCTTGACTGCTTCTGCCTCCAATAGATTTCCTAAGCACTAGTGTTTTAAGGAACAGCTTAAAAAGAGAATCCTAATGTGATTTCTTTATAATGTATGTGTTCCTTATTTTATCCTAGTGTCTAAACTCTTCTCCATGGCTGGACCCCCAAATAATATTCCTTTACGTGCTAAGGGGTATCTAGAGAGTGGGATAGGTTTAATAACTTCCCTAACCCTAACGCGTACTCTAACCCTAACCCCTACCCTAACCCTAACACGTACCCTAATCCTAACCCGTACCCTAAACCGAGCCCTAACCCTAACACTAACCCTAACCCTAACCCTAACCCATACCCTACGCCGTACCCGAACCCCTCCCCGAACCCGTACCCTAAGCCGTACCCTAACCCTAACCCTAAGCCTAACCCTAACCCTAGGCTACCCTTGACTGCTTCTGCCTCCAATAGATTTCCTAAGCACTAGTGTTTGAAGGAACAGCTTAAAAAGAGAATCCTAATGTGATTTCTTTATAATGGGTGTGTTCCTTATCTTATCCTAGTGTCTAAACTCTTCTCCATGGCTGGACCCCCAAATAATATTCCTTTACGTGCTAAGGGGTATCTAGAGAGTGGGATAGGTTTACTAACTACCCTAACCCTAACGCGTACCCTAACCCTAACCCCTACCCTAACCCTAACACGTACCCTAATCCTAACCCGTAACTTAAACCGAGCCCTAACCCTAACACTAACCCTAACCCTAACCCTAACCCATACCCTACGCCGTACCCGAACCCCTCCCCGAATCCGTACCCTAAGCCGTACCCTAAGCCTAACCCTAAGCCTAACCCTAACCCTAGGCTACCCTTGACTGCTTCTGCCTCCAATAGATTTCCTAAGCACTAGTGTTGTAAGGAACAGCTTAAAAAGAGAATCCTAATGTGATTTCTTTATAATGTATGTGTTCCTTATTTTATCCTAGTGTCTAAACTCTTCTCCATGGCTGGACCCCCAAATAATATTCCTTTACGTGCTAAGGGGTATCTAGAGAGTGGGATAGGTTTAATAACTACCCTAACCCTAACGCGTACCCTAACCCTAACCCCTACCCTAACCCTAACACGTACCCTAATCCTAACCCGTACCCTAAACCGAGCCCTAACCCTAACACTAACCCTAACCCTAACCCTAACGCATACCCTACGCCGTACCCGAACCCCTCCCCAAACCCGTACCCTAAGCCGTACCCTAACCCTAACCCTAAGCCTAACCCTAACCCTAGGCTACCCTTGACTGCTTCTGCCTCCAATAGATTTCCTAAGCACTAGTGTTGTAAGGAACAGCTTAAAAAGAGAATCCTAATGTGATTTCTTTATAATGGGTGTGTTCCTTATCTTATCCTAGTGTCTAAACTCTTCTCCATGGCTGCACCCCCAAATAATATTCCTTTACGTGCTAAGGGGTATCTAGAGAGTGGGATAGGTTTACTAACTACCCTAACCCTAATGCGTACCCTAACCCTAACCCCTACCCTAACCCTAACACGTACCCTAATCCTAACCCGTACCCTAAACCGAGCCCTAACCCTAACACGAACCCTAACCCTAACCCTAACCCATACCCTACACCGTACCCGAACCCCTCCCCGAACCCCTACCCTAAGCCGTACCCTAACCCTAACCCTAAGCCTAACCCTAACCCTAGGCTACCCTTGACTGCTTCTGCCTCCAATAGATTTCCTAAGCACTAGTGTTTGAAGGAACAGCTTAAAAAGAGAATCCTAATGCGATTTCTTTATAATGTATGTGTTCCTTATCTTATCCTAGTGTCTAAACTCTTCTCCATGGCTGGACCCCCAAATAATATTCCTTTACGTGCTAAGGGGTATCTAGAGAGTGGGATAGGTTTAATAACTACCCTAACCCTAACGCGTACCCTAACCCTAACCCCTACCCTAACCCTAACACATACCCTAATCCTAACCCGTACCCTAAACCGATCCCTAACCCTAACATTAACCCTAACCCTAACCCAAACCCATACCCTACGCCGAACCCGTACCCTAAGCCGTACCCTAAGCCTAACCCTAAGCCTAGCCCTAACCCTAGGCTACCCTTGAGTGCTTCGGTCTCCAATAGATTTCCTAAGAACTAGTGTTTTAAGGAACAGCTTAAAAACAGAATCCTAATGTGATTTCTAACCCGTACCCTAAACCGAGCCCTAACCCTAACACTAACCCTAACCCTAACCCTAACCCATACCCTACGCCGTACCCGAACCCCTCCCCGAACCCGTACCCTAAGCCGTACCCTAAGCCTAACCCTAAGCCTAACCCTAACCCTAGGCTACCCTTGACTGCTTCTGCCTCCAATAGATTTCCTAAGCACTAGTGTTTGAAGGAACAGCTTAAAAAGAGAATCCTAATGTGATTTCTTTATAATGGGTGTGTTCCTTATCTTATCCTAGTGTCTAAACTCTTCTCCATGGCTGGACACCCAAATAATATTCCTTTACGTGCTAAGGGGTATCTAGAGAGTGGGATAGGTTTAATAACTACCCTAACCCTAACGCGTACCCTAACCCTAACCCCTACCCTAACCCTAACACGTACCCTAATCCTAACCCGTACCCTAAACCGAGCCCTAACCCTAACACTAACCCTAACCCTAACCCTAACCCATACCCTACGCCGTACCCGAACCCCTCCCCGAACCCCTACCCTAAGCCGTACCCTAACCCTAACCCTAAGCCTAACCCTAAACCTAGGCTACCCTTGACTGCTTCTGCCTCCAATAGATTTCCTAAGCACTAGTGTTTTAAGGAACAGCTTAAAAAGAGAATCCTAATGTGATTTCTTTATAATGTATGTGTTCCTTATTTTATCCTAGTGTCTAAACTCTTCTCCATGGCTGGACCCCCAAATAATATTCCTTTACGTGCTAAGGGGTATCTAGAGAGTGGGATAGGTTTAATAACTACCCTAACCCTAACGCGTACCCTAACCCTAACACCTACCCTAACCCTAACACGTACCCTAATCCTAACCCGTACCCTAAACCGAGCCCTAACCCTAACACTAACCCTAACCCTAACCCTAACCCATACCCTACGCCGTACCCGAACCCCTCCCCGAACCCGTACCCTAAGCCGTACCCTAAGCCTAACCCTAAGCCTAACCCTAACCCTAGGCTACCCTTGACTGCTTCTGCCTCCAATAGATTTCCTAAGCACTAGTGTTGTAAGGAACAGCTTAAAAAGAGAATCCTAATGTGATTTCTTTATAATGGGTGTGTTCCTTATCTTATCCTAGTGTCTAAACTCTTCTCCATGGCTGGACCCCCAAATAATATTCCTTTACGTGCTAAGGGGTATCTAGAGAGTGGGATAGGTTTAATAACTACCCTAACCCTAACGCGTACCCTAACCCTAACCCCTACCCTAACCCTAACACGTACCCTAATCCTAACCCGTACCCTAAACCGAGCCCTAACCCTAACACTAACCCTAACCCTAACCCTAACCCATACCCTACGCCGTACCCGAACCCCTCCCCGAACCCCTACCCTAAGCCGTACCCTAACCCTAACCCTAAGCCTAACCCTAACCCTAGGCTACCCTTGACTGCTTCTGCCTCCAATAGATTTCCTAAGCACTAGTGTTTTAAGGAACAGCTTAAAAAGAGAATCCTAATGTGATTTCTTTATAATGTATGTGTTCCTTATTTTATCCTAGTGTCTAAACTCTTCTCCATGGCTGGACCCCCAAATAATATTCCTTTACGTGCTAAGTGGTATCTAGAGAGTGGGATAGGTTTAATAACTACCCTAACCCTAACGCGTACCCTAACCCTAACACCTACCCTAACCCTAACACGTACCCTAATCCTAACCCGTACCCTAAACCGAGCCCTAACCCTAACACTAACCCTAACCCTAACCCTAACCCATACCCTACGCCGTACCCGAACCCCTCCCCGAACCCGTACCCTAAGCCGTACCCTAAGCCTAACCCTAAGCCTAACCCTAACCCTAGGCTACCCTTGACTGCTTCTGCCTCCAATAGATTTCCTAAGCACTAGTGTTGTAAGGAACAGCTTAAAAAGAGAATCCTAATGTGATTTCTTTATAATGGGTGTGTTCCTTATCTTATCCTAGTGTCTAAACTCTTTTCCATGGCTGGACCCCCAAATAATATTCCTTTACGTGCTAAGGGGTATCTAGAGAGTGGGATAGGTTTAATAACTACCCTAACCCTAACGCGTACCCTAACCCTAACCCCTACCCTAACCCTAACACGTACCCTAATCCTAACCCGTACCCTAAACCGAGCCCTAACCCTAACACTAACCCTAACCCTAACCCTAACCCATACCCTACGCCGTACCCGAACCCCTCCCCGAACCCCTACCCTAAGCCGTACCCTAACCCTAACCCTAAGCCTAACCCTAACCCTAGGCTACCCTTGACTGCTTCTGCCTCCAATAGATTTCCTAAGCACTAGTGTTTTAAGGAACAGCTTAAAAAGAGAATCCTAATGTGATTTCTTTATAATGTATGTGTTCCTTATTTTATCCTAGTGTCTAAAATCTTCTCCATGGCTGGACCCCCAAATAATATTCCTTTACGTGCTAAGGGGTATCTAGAGAGTGGGATAGGTTTAATAGCTACCCTAACCCTAACGCATACCCTAACCCTAACCCCTACCCTAACCCTAACACGTACCCTAATCCTAACCCGTACCCTAAACCGAGCCCTAACCCTAACACTAACCCTAACCCTAACCCTAACCCATACCCTACGCCGTACCCGAACCCCTCCCCGAACCCCTACCCTAAGCCGTACCCTAACCCTAACCCTAAGCCTAACCCTAACCCTAGGCTACCCTTGACTGCTTCTGCCTCCAATAGATTTCCTAAGCACTAGTGTTTTAAGGAACAGCTTAAAAAGAGAATCCTAATGTGATTTCTTTATAATGTATGTGTTCCTTATTTTATCCTAGTGTCTAAACTCTTCTCCATGGCTGGACCCCCAAATAATATTCCTTTACGTGCTAAGTGGTATCTAGAGAGTGGGATAGGTTTAATAACTACCCTAACCCTAACGCGTACCCTAACCCTAACACCTACCCTAACCCTAACACGTACCCTAATCCTAACCCGTACCCTAAACCGAGCCCTAACCCTAACACTAACCCTAACCCTAACCCTAACCCATACCCTACGCCGTACCCGAACCCCTCCCCGAACCCGTACCCTAAGCCATACCCTAAGCCTAACCCTAAGCTTAACCCTAAACCTAGGCTACCCTTGACTGCTTCTGCCTCCAATAGATTTCCTAAGCACTAGTGTTTTAAGGAACAGCTTAAAAAGAGAATCCTAATGTGATTTCTTTATAATGTATGTGTTCCTTATTTTATCCTAGTGTCTAAACTCTTCTCCATGGCTGGACCCCCAAATAATATTCCTTTACGTGCTAAGGGGTATCTAGAGAGTGGGATAGGTTTAATAACTACCCTAACCCTAACGCGTTCCCTAACCCTAACACCTACCCTAACCCTAAAACGTACCCTAATCCTAACCCGTACCCTAAACCGAGCCCTAACCCTAACACTAACCCTAACCCTAACCCTAACACATACCCTACGCCGTACCCGAACCCCTCCCCGAACCCGTACCCTAAGCCGTACCCTAAGCCTAACCCTAAGCCTAACCCTAACCCTAGGCTACCCTTGACTGCTTCTGCCTCCAATAGATTTCCTAAGCACTAGTGTTTTAAGGAACAGCTTAAAAAGAGAATCCTAATGTGATTTCTTTATAATGTATGTGTTCCTTATTTTATCCTAGTGTCTAAACTCTTCTCCATGGCTGGACCCCCAAATAATATTCCTTTACGTGCTAAGGGGTATCTAGAGAGTGGGATAGGTTTAATAACTACCCTAACCCTAACGCGTTCCCTAACCCTAACACCTACCCTAACCCTAACACGTACCCTAATCCTAACCCGTACCCTAAACCGAGCCCTAACCCTAACACTAACCCTAACCCTAACCCTAACCCATACCCTACGCCGTACCCGAACCCCTCCCCGAACCCGTACCCTAAGCCGTACCCTAAGCCTAACCCTAAGCCTAACCCTAACCCTAGGCTACCCTTGACTGCTTCTGCCTCCAATAGATTTCCTAAGCACTAGTGTTGTAAGGAACAGCTTAAAAAGAGAATCCTAATGTGATTTCTTTATAATGGGTGTGTTCCTTATCTTATCCTAGTGTCTAAACTCTTTTCCATGGCTGGACCCCCAAATAATATTCCTTTACGTGCTAAGGGGTATCTAGAGAGTGGGATAGGTTTAATAACTACCCTAACCCTAACGCGTACCCTAACCCTAACCCCTACCCTAACCCTAACACGTACCCTAATCCTAACCCGTACCCTAAACCGAGCCCTAACCCTAACACTAACCCTAACCCTAACCCTAACCCATACCCTACGCCGTACCCGAACCCCTCCCCGAACCCCTACCCTAAGCCGTACCCTAACCCTAACCCTAAGCCTAACCCTAACCCTAGGCTACCCTTGACTGCTTCTGCCTCCAATAGATTTCCTAAGCACTAGTGTTGTAAGGAACAGCTTAAAAAGAGAATCCTAATGTGATTTCTTTATAATGTATGTGTTCCTTATTTTATCCTAGTGTCTAAAATCTTCTCCATGGCTGCACCCCCAAATAATATTCCTTTACGTGCTAAGGGGTATCTAGAGAGTGGGATAGGTTTAATAACTACCCTAACCCTAACGCGTACCCTAACCCTAACCCCTACCCTAACCCTAACACGTACCCTAATCCTAACCCGTACCCTAAACCGAGCCCTAACCCTAACACTAACCCTAACCCTAACCCTAACCCATACCCTACGCCGTACCCGAACCCCTCCCCGAACCCCTACCCTAAGCCGTACCCTAACCCTAACCCTAAGCCTAACCCTAAACCTAGGCTACCCTTGACTGCTTCTGCCTCCAATAGATTTCCTAAGCACTAGTGTTTGAAGGAACAGCTTAAAAAGAGAATCCTAATGTGATTTCTTTATAATGTATGTGTTCCTTATTTTATCCTAGTGTCTAAACTCTTCTCCATGGCTGGACCCCCAAATAATATTCCTTTACGTGCTAAGGGGTATCTAGAGAGTGGGATAGGTTTAATAACTACCCTAACCCTAACGCGTACCCTAACCCTAACACCTACCCTAACCCTAACACGTACCCTAATCCTAACCCGTACCCTAAACCGAGCCCTAACCCTAACACTAACCCTAACCCTAACCCAAACCCATACCCTACGCCGAACCCGTACCCTAAGCCGTACCCTAAGCCTAACCCTAAGCCTAGCCCTAACCCTAGGCTACCCTTGAGTGCTTCGGTCTCCAATAGATTTCCTAAGAACTAGTGTTTTAAGGAACAGCTTAAAAACAGAATCCTAATGTGATTTCTAACCCGTACCCTAAACCGAGCCCTAACCCTAACCCTAACCCTAACCCTAACCCATACCCTACGCCGTACCCGAACCCCTCCCCGAACCCGTACCCTAAGCCGTACCCTAAGCCTAACCCTAAGCCTAACCCTAACCCTAGGCTACCCTTGACTGCTTCTGCCTCCAATAGATTTCCTAAGCACTAGTGTTGTAAGGAACAGCTTAAAAAGAGAATCCTAATGTGATTTCTTTATAATGGGTGTGTTCCTTATCTTATCCTAGTGTCTAAACTCTTTTCCATGGCTGGACCCCCAAATAATATTCCTTTACGTGCTAAGGGGTATCTAGAGAGTGGGATAGGTTTAATAACTACCCTAACCCTAACGCGTACCCTAACCCTAACCCCTACCCTAACCCTAACACGTACCCTAATCCTAACCCGTACCCTAAACCGAGCCCTAACCCTAACACTAACCCTAACCCTAACCCTAACCCATACCCTACGCCGTACCCGAACCCCTCCCCGAACCCCTACCCTAAGCCGTACCCTAACCCTAACCCTAAGCCTAACCCTAACCCTAGGCTACCCTTGACTGCTTCTGCCTCCAATAGATTTCCTAAGCACTAGTGTTGTAAGGAACAGCTTAAAAAGAGAATCCTAATGTGATTTCTTTATAATGGGTGTGTTCCTTATCTTATCCTAGTGTCTAAACTCTTTTCCATGGCTGGACCCCCAAATAATATTCCTTTACGTGCTAAGGGGTATCTAGAGAGTGGGATAGGTTTAATAACTACCCTAACCCTAACGCGTACCCTAACCCTAACCCCTACCCTAACCCTAACACGTACCCTAATCCTAACCCGTACCCTAAACCGAGCCCTAACCCTAACACTAACCCTAACCCTAACCCTAACCCATACCCTACGCCGTACCCGAACCCCTCCCCGAACCCCTACCCTAAGCCGTACCCTAACCCTAACCCTAAGCCTAACCCTAACCCTAGGCTACCCTTGACTGCTTCTGCCTCCAATAGATTTCCTAAGCACTAGTGTTGTAAGGAACAGCTTAAAAAGAGAATCCTAATGTGATTTCTTTATAATGTATGTGTTCCTTATTTTATCCTAGTGTCTAAAATCTTCTCCATGGCTGCACCCCCAAATAATATTCCTTTACGTGCTAAGGGGTATCTAGAGAGTGGGATAGGTTTAATAACTACCCTAACCCTAACGCGTACCCTAACCCTAACCCCTACCCTAACCCTAACACGTACCCTAATCCTAACCCGTACCCTAAACCGAGCCCTAACCCTAACACTAACCCTAACCCTAACCCTAACCCATACCCTACGCCGTACCCGAACCCCTCCCCGAACCCCTACCCTAAGCCGTACCCTAACCCTAACCCTAAGCCTAACCCTAACCCTAGGCTACCCTTGACTGCTTCTGCCTCCAATAGATTTCCTAAGCACTAGTGTTGTAAGGAACAGCTTAAAAAGAGAATCCTAATGTGATTTCTTTATAATGTATGTGTTCCTTATTTTATCCTAGTGTCTAAAATCTTCTCCATGGCTGCACCCCCAAATAATATTCCTTTACGTGCTAAGGGGTATCTAGAGAGTGGGATAGGTTTAATAACTACCCTAACCCTAACGCGTACCCTAACCCTAACCCCTACCCTAACCCTAACACGTACCCTAATCCTAACCCGTACCCTAAACCGAGCCCTAACCCTAACACTAACCCTAACCCTAACCCTAACCCATACCCTACGCCGTACCCGAACCCCTCCCCGAACCCCTACCCTAAGCCGTACCCTAACCCTAACCCTAAGCCTAACCCTAAACCTAGGCTACCCTTGACTGCTTCTGCCTCCAATAGATTTCCTAAGCACTAGTGTTTGAAGGAACAGCTTAAAAAGAGAATCCTAATGTGATTTCTTTATAATGTATGTGTTCCTTATTTTATCCTAGTGTCTAAACTCTTCTCCATGGCTGGACCCCCAAATAATATTCCTTTACGTGCTAAGGGGTATCTAGAGAGTGGGATAGGTTTAATAACTACCCTAACCCTAACGCGTACCCTAACCCTAACACCTACCCTAACCCTAACACGTACCCTAATCCTAACCCGTACCCTAAACCGAGCCCTAACCCTAACACTAACCCTAACCCTAACCCAAACCCATACCCTACGCCGAACCCGTACCCTAAGCCGTACCCTAAGCCTAACCCTAAGCCTAGCCCTAACCCTAGGCTACCCTTGAGTGCTTCGGTCTCCAATAGATTTCCTAAGAACTAGTGTTTTAAGGAACAGCTTAAAAACAGAATCCTAATGTGATTTCTAACCCGTACCCTAAACCGAGCCCTAACCCTAACCCTAACCCTAACCCTAACCCATACCCTACGCCGTACCCGAACCCCTCCCCGAACCCGTACCCTAAGCCGTACCCTAAGCCTAACCCTAAGCCTAACCCTAACCCTAGGCTACCCTTGACTGCTTCTGCCTCCAATAGATTTCCTAAGCACTAGTGTTGTAAGGAACAGCTTAAAAAGAGAATCCTAATGTGATTTCTTTATAATGGGTGTGTTCCTTATCTTATCCTAGTGTCTAAACTCTTTTCCATGGCTGGACCCCCAAATAATATTCCTTTACGTGCTAAGGGGTATCTAGAGAGTGGGATAGGTTTAATAACTACCCTAACCCTAACGCGTACCCTAACCCTAACCCCTACCCTAACCCTAACACGTACCCTAATCCTAACCCGTACCCTAAACCGAGCCCTAACCCTAACACTAACCCTAACCCTAACCCTAACCCATACCCTACGCCGTACCCGAACCCCTCCCCGAACCCCTACCCTAAGCCGTACCCTAACCCTAACCCTAAGCCTAACCCTAACCCTAGGCTACCCTTGACTGCTTCTGCCTCCAATAGATTTCCTAAGCACTAGTGTTGTAAGGAACAGCTTAAAAAGAGAATCCTAATGTGATTTCTTTATAATGTATGTGTTCCTTATTTTATCCTAGTGTCTAAAATCTTCTCCATGGCTGCACCCCCAAATAATATTCCTTTACGTGCTAAGGGGTATCTAGAGAGTGGGATAGGTTTAATAACTACCCTAACCCTAACGCGTACCCTAACCCTAACCCCTACCCTAACCCTAACACGTACCCTAATCCTAACCCGTACCCTAAACCGAGCCCTAACCCTAACACTAACCCTAACCCTAACCCTAACCCATACCCTACGCCGTACCCGAACCCCTCCCCGAACCCCTACCCTAAGCCGTACCCTAACCCTAACCCTAAGCCTAACCCTAAACCTAGGCTACCCTTGACTGCTTCTGCCTCCAATAGATTTCCTAAGCACTAGTGTTTGAAGGAACAGCTTAAAAAGAGAATCCTAATGTGATTTCTTTATAATGTATGTGTTCCTTATTTTATCCTAGTGTCTAAACTCTTCTCCATGGCTGGACCCCCAAATAATATTCCTTTACGTGCTAAGGGGTATCTAGAGAGTGGGATAGGTTTAATAACTACCCTAACCCTAACGCGTACCCTAACCCTAACACCTACCCTAACCCTAACACGTACCCTAATCCTAACCCGTACCCTAAACCGAGCCCTAACCCTAACACTAACCCTAACCCTAACCCAAACCCATACCCTACGCCGAACCCGTACCCTAAGCCGTACCCTAAGCCTAACCCTAAGCCTAGCCCTAACCCTAGGCTACCCTTGAGTGCTTCGGTCTCCAATAGATTTCCTAAGAACTAGTGTTTTAAGGAACAGCTTAAAAACAGAATCCTAATGTGATTTCTAACCCGTACCCTAAACCGAGCCCTAACCCTAACACTAACCGTAACCCTAACCCATACCCTACGCCGTACCCGAACCCCTCCCCGAACCCGTACCCTAAGCCGTACCCTAAGCCTAACCCTAAGCCTAACCCTAACCCTAGGATACCCTTGACTGCTTCTGCCTCCAATAGATTTCCTAAGCACTAGTGTTTGAAGGAACAGCTTAAAAAGAGAATCCTAATGTGATTTCTTTATAATATATGTGTTCCTTATCTTATCCTAGTGTCTAAACTCTTCTCCATGGCTGGATCCCCAAATAATATTACTTTACGTGCTAAGGGGTATCTAGAGAGTGGGATAGGTTTAATAACTACCCTAACCCTAACGCGTACCCTAACCCTAACACCTACCCTAACCCTAACACGTACCCTAATCCTAACCCGTACCCTAAACCGAGCCCTAACCCTAACACTAACCCTAACCCTAACCCATACCCTACGCCGTACCCGAACCCTAAGCCGTACCCTAAGCCTAACCCTAAGCCTAACCCTAACCCTAGGCTACCCTTGACTGCTTCTGCCTCCAATAGATTTCCTAAGCACTAGTGTTTTAAGGAACAGCTTAAAAAGAGAATCCTAATGTGATTTCTTTATAATGTATGTGTTCCTTATTTTATCCTAGTGTCTAAACTCTTCTCCATGGCTGGACCCCCAAATAATATTCCTTTACGTGCTAAGGGGTATCTAGAGAGTGGGATAGGTTTAATAACTTCCCTAACCCTAACGCGTACTCTAACCCTAACCCCTACCCTAACCCTAACACGTACCCTAATCCTAACCCGTACCCTAAACCGAGCCCTAACCCTAACACTAACCCTAACCCTAACCCTAACCCATACCCTACGCCGTACCCGAACCCCTCCCCGAACCCGTACCCTAAGCCGTACCCTAACCCTAACCCTAAGCCTAACCCTAACCCTAGGCTACCCTTGACTGCTTCTGCCTCCAATAGATTTCCTAAGCACTAGTGTTTGAAGGAACAGCTTAAAAAGAGAATCCTAATGTGATTTCTTTATAATGGGTGTGTTCCTTATCTTATCCTAGTGTCTAAACTCTTCTCCATGGCTGGACCCCCAAATAATATTCCTTTACGTGCTAAGGGGTATCTAGAGAGTGGGATAGGTTTACTAACTACCCTAACCCTAACGCGTACCCTAACCGTAACCCCTACCCTAACCCTAACACGTACCCTAATCCTAACCCGTAACCTAAACCGAGCCCTAACCCTAACACTAACCCTAACCCTAACCCTAACCCATACCCTACGCCGTACCCGAACCCCTCCCCGAACCCGTACCCTAAGCCGTACCCTAAGCCTAACCCTAAGCCTAACCCTAACCCTAGGCTACCCTTGACTGCTTCTGCCTCCAATAGATTTCCTAAGCACTAGTGTTTGAAGGAACAGCTTAAAAAGAGAATCCTAATGTGATTTCTTTATAATGTATGTGTTCCTTATTTTATCCTAGTGTCTAAACTCTTCTCCGTGGCTGGACCCGCAAATAATATTCCTTTACGTGCTAAGGGGTATCCAGAGAGTGGGATAGGTTTAATAACTACCTTAACCCTAACGCGTACCCTAACCCTAACACCTACCCTAACCCTAACACGTACCCTAATCCTAACCCGTACCCTAAACCGAGCCCTAATCCTAACACTAACCCTAACCCTAACCCTAACCCATACCCTACGCCGTACCCGAACCCCTCCCCGAACCCGTACCCTAAGCCGTACCCTAAGCCTAACCCTAAGCCTAACCCTAACCCTAGGCTACCCTTGACTGCTTCTGCCTCCAATAGATTTCCTAAGCACTAGTGTTTTAAGGAACAGCTTAAAAAGAGAATCCTAATGTGATTTCTTTATAATGTATGTGTTCCTTATTTTATCCTAGTGTCTAAACTCTTCTCCATGGCTGGACCCCCAAATAATATTCCTTTACGTGCTAAGGGGTATCTAGAGAGTGGGATAGGTTTAATAACTACCCTAACCCTAACGCGTACCCTAACCCTAACACCTACCCTAACCCTAACACGTACCCTAATCCTAACCCGTACCCTAAACTGAGCCCTAACCCTATCACTAACCCTAACCCTAACCCTAACCCATACCCTACGCCGTACCCGAACCCCTCCCCGAACCCGTACCCTAAGCCGTACCCTAAGCCTAACCCTAAGCCTAACCCTAACCCTAGGCTACCCTTGACTGCTTCTGCCTCCAATAGATTTCCTAAGCACTAGTGTTTTAAGGAACAGCTTAAAAAGAGAATCCTAATGTGATTTCTTTATAATGTATGTGTTCCTTATTTTATCCTAGGGTCTAAACTCTTCTCCATGGCTGGACCCCCAAATAATATTCCTTTACGTGCTAAGGGGTATCTAGAGAGTGGGATAGGTTTAATAACTACCCTAACCCTAACGCGTACCCTAACCCTAACCCCTACCCTAACCCTAACACGTACCCTAATCCTAACCCGTACCCTAAACCGAGCCCTAACCCTAACACTAACCCTAACCCTAACCCTAACCCATACCCTACGCCGTACCCGAACCCCTCCCCAAACCCGTACCCTAAGCCGTACCCTAAGCCTAACCCTAAGCCTAACCCTAACCCTAGGCTACCCTTGACTGCTTCTGCCTCCAATAGATTTCCTAAGCACTAGTGTTGTAAGGAACAGTTTAAAAACAGAATCCTAATGTGATTTCTTTATAATGGGTGTGTTCCTTATCTTATCCTAGTGTCTAAACTCTTCTCCATGGCTGCACCCCCAAATAATATTCCTTTACGTGCTAAGGGGTATCTAGAGTGTGGGATAGGTTTACTAACTACCCTAACCCTAATGCGTACCCTAACCCTAACCCCTACCCTAACCCTAACACGTACCCTAATCCTAACCCGTACCCTAAACCGAGCCCTAACTCTAACACGAACCCTAACCCTAACCCTAACCCATACCCTACACCGTACCCGAACCCCTCCCCGAACCCCTACCCTAAGCCGTACCCTAACCCTAACCCTAAGCCTAACCCTAACCCTAGGCTACCCTTAACTGCTTCTGCCTCCAATAGATTTCCTAAGCACTAGTGTTTGAAGGAACAGCTTAAAAAGAGAATCCTAATGCGATTTCTTTATAATGTATGTGTTCCTTATCTTATCCTAGTGTCTAAACTCTTCTCCATGGCTGGACCCCCAAATAATATTCCTTTACGTGCTAAGGGGTATCTAGAGAGTGGGATAGGTTTAATAACTACCCTAACCCTAACGCGTACCCTAACCCTAACCCCTACCCTAACCCTAACACATACCCTAATCCTAACCCGTACCCTAAACCGATCCCTAACCCTAACATTAACCCTAACCCTAACCGAAACCCATACCCTACGCCGAACCCGTACCCTAAGCCGTACCCTAAGCCTAACCCTAAGCCTAGCCCTAACCCTAGGCTACCCTTGAGTGCTTCGGTCTCCAATAGATTTCCTAAGAACTAGTGTTTTAAGGAACAGCTTAAAAACAGAATCCTAATGTGATTTCTAACCCGTACCCTAAACCGAGCCCTAACCCTAACACTAACCCTAACCCTAACCCTAACCCATACCCTACGCCGTACCCGAACCCCTCCCCGAACCCGTACCCTAAGCCGTACCCTAAGCCTAACCCTAAGCCTAACCCTAACCCTAGGCTACCCTTGACTGCTTCTGCCTCCAATAGATTTCCTAAGCACTAGTGTTTGAAGGAACAGCTTAAAAAGAGAATCCTAATGTGATTTCTTTATAATGGGTGTGTTCCTTATCTTATCCTAGTGTCTAAACTCTTCTCCATGGCTGGACACCCAAATAATATTCCTTTACGTGCTAAGGGGTATCTAGAGAGTGGGATAGGTTTAATAACTACCCTAACCCTAACGCGTACCCTAACCCTAACCCCTACCCTAACCCTAACACGTACCCTAATCCTAACCCGTACCCTAAACCGAGCCCTAACCCTAACACTAACCCTAACCCTAACCCTAACCCATACCCTACGCCGTACCCGAACCCCTCCCCGAACCCCTACCCTAAGCCGTACCCTAACCCTAACCCTAAGCCTAACCCTAAACCTAGGCTACCCTTGACTGCTTCTGCCTCCAATAGATTTCCTAAGCACTAGTGTTTTAAGGAACAGCTTAAAAAGAGAATCCTAATGTGATTTCTTTATAATGTATGTGTTCCTTATTTTATCCTAGTGTCTAAACTCTTCTCCATGGCTGGACCCCCAAATAATATTCCTTTACGTGCTAAGGGGTATCTAGAGAGTGGGATAGGTTTAATAACTACCCTAACCCTAACGCGTACCCTAACCCTAACACCTACCCTAACCCTAACACGTACCCTAATCCTAACCCGTACCCTAAACCGAGCCCTAACCCTAACACTAACCCTAACCCTAACCCTAACCCATACCCTACGCCGTACCCGAACCCCTCCCCGAACCCGTACCCTAAGCCGTACCCTAAGCCTAACCCTAAGCCTAACCCTAACCCTAGGCTACCCTTGACTGCTTCTGCCTCCAATAGATTTCCTAAGCACTAGTGTTGTAAGGAACAGCTTAAAAAGAGAATCCTAATGTGATTTCTTTATAATGGGTGTGTTCCTTATCTTATCCTAGTGTCTAAACTCTTCTCCATGGCTGGACCCCCAAATAATATTCCTTTACGTGCTAAGGGGTATCTAGAGAGTGGGATAGGTTTAATAACTACCCTAACCCTAACGCGTACCCTAACCCTAACCCCTACCCTAACCCTAACACGTACCCTAATCCTAACCCGTACCCTAAACCGAGCCCTAACCCTAACACTAACCCTAACCCTAACCCTAACCCATACCCTACGCCGTACCCGAACCCCTCCCCGAACCCCTACCCTAAGCCGTACCCTAACCCTAACCCTAAGCCTAACCCTAACCCTAGGCTACCCTTGACTGCTTCTGCCTCCAATAGATTTCCTAAGCACTAGTGTTTTAAGGAACAGCTTAAAAAGAGAATCCTAATGTGATTTCTTTATAATGTATGTGTTCCTTATTTTATCCTAGTGTCTAAACTCTTCTCCATGGCTGGACCCCCAAATAATATTCCTTTACGTGCTAAGTGGTATCTAGAGAGTGGGATAGGTTTAATAACTACCCTAACCCTAACGCGTACCCTAACCCTAACACCTACCCTAACCCTAACACGTACCCTAATCCTAACCCGTACCCTAAACCGAGCCCTAACCCTAACACTAACCCTAACCCTAACCCTAACCCATACCCTACGCCGTACCCGAACCCCTCCCCGAACCCGTACCCTAAGCCGTACCCTAAGCCTAACCCTAAGCCTAACCCTAACCCTAGGCTACCCTTGACTGCTTCTGCCTCCAATAGATTTCCTAAGCACTAGTGTTGTAAGGAACAGCTTAAAAAGAGAATCCTAATGTGATTTCTTTATAATGGGTGTGTTCCTTATCTTATCCTAGTGTCTAAACTCTTTTCCATGGCTGGACCCCCAAATAATATTCCTTTACGTGCTAAGGGGTATCTAGAGAGTGGGATAGGTTTAATAACTACCCTAACCCTAACGCGTACCCTAACCCTAACCCCTACCCTAACCCTAACACGTACCCTAATCCTAACCCGTACCCTAAACCGAGCCCTAACCCTAACACTAACCCTAACCCTAACCCTAACCCATACCCTACGCCGTACCCGAACCCCTCCCCGAACCCCTACCCTAAGCCGTACCCTAACCCTAACCCTAAGCCTAACCCTAACCCTAGGCTACCCTTGACTGCTTCTGCCTCCAATAGATTTCCTAAGCACTAGTGTTTTAAGGAACAGCTTAAAAAGAGAATCCTAATGTGATTTCTTTATAATGTATGTGTTCCTTATTTTATCCTAGTGTCTAAAATCTTCTCCATGGCTGGACCCCCAAATAATATTCCTTTACGTGCTAAGGGGTATCTAGAGAGTGGGATAGGTTTAATAACTACCCTAACCCTAACGCGTACCCTAACCCTAACCCCTACCCTAACCCTAACACGTACCCTAATCCTAACCCGTACCCTAAACCGAGCCCTAACCCTAACACTAACCCTAACCCTAACCCTAACCCATACCCTACGCCGTACCCGAACCCCTCCCCGAACCCCTACCCTAAGCCGTACCCTAACCCTAACCCTAAGCCTAACCCTAAACCTAGGCTACCCTTGACTGCTTCTGCCTCCAATAGATTTCCTAAGCACTAGTGTTTTAAGGAACAGCTTAAAAAGAGAATCCTAATGTGATTTCTTTATAATGTATGTGTTCCTTATTTTATCCTAGTGTCTAAACTCTTCTCCATGGCTGGACCCCCAAATAATATTCCTTTACGTGCTAAGGGGTATCTAGAGAGTGGGATAGGTTTAATAACTACCCTAACCCTAACGCGTACCCTAACCCTAACACCTACCCTAACCCTAACACGTACCCTAATCCTAACCCGTACCCTAAACCGAGCCCTAACCCTAACACTAACCCTAACCCTAACCCATACCCTACGCCGTGCCCGAACCCCTCCCCGAACCCATACCCTAAGCCGTACCCTAAGCCTAACCCTAAGCCTAACCCTAACCCTAGGCTACCCTTGACTGCTTCTGCCTCCAATAGATTTCCTAAGCACTAGTGTTGTAAGGAACAGCTTAAAAAGAGAATCCTAATGTGATTTCTTTATAATGGGTGTGTTCCTTATCTTATCCTAGTGTCTAAACTCTTCTCCATGGCTGGACCCCCAAATAATATTCCTTTACGTGCTAAGGGGTATCTAGAGAGTGGGATAGGTTTAATAACTACCCTAACCCTAACGCGTACCCTAACCCTAACCCCTACCCTAACCCTAACACGTACCCTAATCCTAACCCGTACCCTAAACCGAGCCCTAACCCTAACACTAACCCTAACCCTAACCCTAACCCATACCCTACGCCGTACCCGAACCCCTCCCCGAACCCCTACCCTAAGCCGTACCCTAACCCTAACCCTAAGCCTAACCCTAACCCTAGGCTACCCTTGACTGCTTCTGCCTCCAATAGATTTCCTAAGCACTAGTGTTTTAAGGAACAGCTTAAAAAGAGAATCCTAATGTGATTTCTTTATAATGTATGTGTTCCTTATTTTATCCTAGTGTCTAAACTCTTCTCCATGGCTGGACCCCCAAATAATATTCCTTTACGTGCTAAGTGGTATCTAGAGAGTGGGATAGGTTTAATAACTACCCTAACCCTAACGCGTACCCTAACCCTAACACCTACCCTAACCCTAACACGTACCCTAATCCTAACCCGTACCCTAAACCGAGCCCTAACCCTAACACTAACCCTAACCCTAACCCTAACCAATACCCTACGCCGTACCCGAACCCCTCCCCGAACCCGTACCCTAAGCCATACCCTAAGCCTAACCCTAAGCTTAACCCTAACCCTAGGCTACCCTTGACTGCTTCTGCCTCCAATAGATTTCCTAAGCACTAGTGTTTTAAGGAACAGCTTAAAAAGAGAATCCTAATGTGATTTCTTTATAATGTATGTGTTCCTTATTTTATCCTAGTGTCTAAACTCTTCTCCATGGCTGGACCCCCAAATAATATTCCTTTACGTGCTAAGGGGTATCTAGAGAGTGGGATAGGTTTAATAACTACCCTAACCCTAACGCGTTCCCTAACCCTAACACCTACCCTAACCCTAAAACGTACCCTAATCCTAACCCGTACCCTAAACCGAGCCCTAACCCTAACACTAACCCTAACCCTAACCCTAACACATACCCTACGCCGTACCCGAACCCCTCCCCGAACCCGTACCCTAAGCCGTACCCTAAGCCTAACCCTAAGCCTAACCCTAACCCTAGGCTACCCTTGACTGCTTCTGCCTCCAATAGATTTCCTAAGCACTAGTGTTTTAAGGAACAGCTTAAAAAGAGAATCCTAATGTGATTTCTTTATAATGTATGTGTTCCTTATTTTATCCTAGTGTCTAAACTCTTCTCCATGGCTGGACCCCCAAATAATATTCCTTTACGTGCTAAGGGGTATCTAGAGAGTGGGATAGGTTTAATAACTACCCTAACCCTAACGCGTTCCCTAACCCTAACACCTACCCTAACCCTAACACGTACCCTAATCCTAACCCGTACCCTAAACCGAGCCCTAACCCTAACACTAACCCTAACCCTAACCCTAACCCATACCCTACGCCGTACCCGAACCCCTCCCCGAACCCGTACCCTAAGCCGTACCCTAAGCCTAACCCTAAGCCTAACCCTAACCCTAGGCTACCCTTGACTGCTTCTGCCTCCAATAGATTTCCTAAGCACTAGTGTTGTAAGGAACAGCTTAAAAAGAGAATCCTAATGTGATTTCTTTATAATGGGTGTGTTCCTTATCTTATCCTAGTGTCTAAACTCTTTTCCATGGCTGGACCCCCAAATAATATTCCTTTACGTGCTAAGGGGTATCTAGAGAGTGGGATAGGTTTAATAACTACCCTAACCCTAACGCGTACCCTAACCCTAACCCCTACCCTAACCCTAACACGTACCCTAATCCTAACCCGTACCCTAAACCGAGCCCTAACCCTAACACTAACCCTAACCCTAACCCTAACCCATACCCTACGCCGTACCCGAACCCCTCCCCGAACCCCTACCCTAAGCCGTACCCTAACCCTAACCCTAAGCCTAACCCTAACCCTAGGCTACCCTTGACTGCTTCTGCCTCCAATAGATTTCCTAAGCACTAGTGTTGTAAGGAACAGCTTAAAAAGAGAATCCTAATGTGATTTCTTTATAATGTATGTGTTCCTTATTTTATCCTAGTGTCTAAAATCTTCTCCATGGCTGCACCCCCAAATAATATTCCTTTACGTGCTAAGGGGTATCTAGAGAGTGGGATAGGTTTAATAACTACCCTAACCCTAACGCGTACCCTAACCCTAACCCCTACCCTAACCCTAACACGTACCCTAATCCTAACCCGTACCCTAAACCGAGCCCTAACCCTAACACTAACCCTAACCCTAACCCTAACCCATACCCTACGCCGTACCCGAACCCCTCCCCGAACCCCTACCCTAAGCCGTACCCTAACCCTAACCCTAAGCCTAACCCTAAACCTAGGCTACCCTTGACTGCTTCTGCCTCCAATAGATTTCCTAAGCACTAGTGTTTGAAGGAACAGCTTAAAAAGAGAATCCTAATGTGATTTCTTTATAATGTATGTGTTCCTTATTTTATCCTAGTGTCTAAACTCTTCTCCATGGCTGGACCCCCAAATAATATTCCTTTACGTGCTAAGGGGTATCTAGAGAGTGGGATAGGTTTAATAACTACCCTAACCCTAACGCGTACCCTAACCCTAACACCTACCCTAACCCTAACACGTACCCTAATCCTAACCCGTACCCTAAACCGAGCCCTAACCCTAACACTAACCCTAACCCTAACCCAAACCCATACCCTACGCCGAACCCGTACCCTAAGCCGTACCCTAAGCCTAACCCTAAGCCTAGCCCTAACCCTAGGCTACCCTTGAGTGCTTCGGTCTCCAATAGATTTCCTAAGAACTAGTGTTTTAAGGAACAGCTTAAAAACAGAATCCTAATGTGATTTCTAACCCGTACCCTAAACCGAGCCCTAACCCTAACACTAACCGTAACCCTAACCCATACCCTACGCCGTACCCGAACCCCTCCCCGAACCCGTACCCTAAGCCGTACCCTAAGCCTAACCCTAAGCCTAACCCTAACCCTAGGATACCCTTGACTGCTTCTGCCTCCAATAGATTTCCTAAGCACTAGTGTTTGAAGGAACAGCTTAAAAAGAGAATCCTAATGTGATTTCTTTATAATATATGTGTTCCTTATCTTATCCTAGTGTCTAAACTCTTCTCCATGGCTGGATCCCCAAATAATATTACTTTACGTGCTAAGGGGTATCTAGAGAGTGGGATAGGTTTAATAACTACCCTAACCCTAACGCGTACCCTAACCCTAACACCTACCCTAACCCTAACACGTACCCTAATCCTAACCCGTACCCTAAACCGAGCCCTAACCCTAACACTAACCCTAACCCTAACCCATACCCTACGCCGTACCCGAACCCTAAGCCGTACCCTAAGCCTAACCCTAAGCCTAACCCTAACCCTAGGCTACCCTTGACTGCTTCTGCCTCCAATAGATTTCCTAAGCACTAGTGTTTTAAGGAACAGCTTAAAAAGAGAATCCTAATGTGATTTCTTTATAATGTATGTGTTCCTTATTTTATCCTAGTGTCTAAACTCTTCTCCATGGCTGGACCCCCAAATAATATTCCTTTACGTGCTAAGGGGTATCTAGAGAGTGGGATAGGTTTAATAACTTCCCTAACCCTAACGCGTACTCTAACCCTAACCCCTACCCTAACCCTAACACGTACCCTAATCCTAACCCGTACCCTAAACCGAGCCCTAACCCTAACACTAACCCTAACCCTAACCCTAACCCATACCCTACGCCGTACCCGAACCCCTCCCCGAACCCGTACCCTAAGCCGTACCCTAACCCTAACCCTAAGCCTAACCCTAACCCTAGGCTACCCTTGACTGCTTCTGCCTCCAATAGATTTCCTAAGCACTAGTGTTTGAAGGAACAGCTTAAAAAGAGAATCCTAATGTGATTTCTTTATAATGGGTGTGTTCCTTATCTTATCCTAGTGTCTAAACTCTTCTCCATGGCTGGACCCCCAAATAATATTCCTTTACGTGCTAAGGGGTATCTAGAGAGTGGGATAGGTTTACTAACTACCCTAACCCTAACGCGTACCCTAACCGTAACCCCTACCCTAACCCTAACACGTACCCTAATCCTAACCCGTAACCTAAACCGAGCCCTAACCCTAACACTAACCCTAACCCTAACCCTAACCCATACCCTACGCCGTACCCGAACCCCTCCCCGAACCCGTACCCTAAGCCGTACCCTAAGCCTAACCCTAAGCCTAACCCTAACCCTAGGCTACCCTTGACTGCTTCTGCCTCCAATAGATTTCCTAAGCACTAGTGTTTGAAGGAACAGCTTAAAAAGAGAATCCTAATGTGATTTCTTTATAATGTATGTGTTCCTTATTTTATCCTAGTGTCTAAACTCTTCTCCGTGGCTGGACCCGCAAATAATATTCCTTTACGTGCTAAGGGGTATCCAGAGAGTGGGATAGGTTTAATAACTAACTTAACCCTAACGCGTACCCTAACCCTAACACCTACCCTAACCCTAACACGTACCCTAATCCTAACCCGTACCCTAAACCGAGCCCTAATCCTAACACTAACCCTAACCCTAACCCTAACCCATACCCTACGCCGTACCCGAACCCCTCCCCGAACCCGTACCCTAAGCCGTACCCTAAGCCTAACCCTAAGCCTAACCCTAACCCTAGGCTACCCTTGACTGCTTCTGCCTCCAATAGATTTCCTAAGCACTAGTGTTTTAAGGAACAGCTTAAAAAGAGAATCCTAATGTGATTTCTTTATAATGTATGTGTTCCTTATTTTATCCTAGTGTCTAAACTCTTCTCCATGGCTGGACCCCCAAATAATATTCCTTTACGTGCTAAGGGGTATCTAGAGAGTGGGATAGGTTTAATAACTACCCTAACCCTAACGCGTACCCTAACCCTAACACCTACCCTAACCCTAACACGTACCCTAATCCTAACCCGTACCCTAAACTGAGCCCTAACCCTATCACTAACCCTAACCCTAACCCTAACCCATACCCTACGCCGTACCCGAACCCCTCCCCGAACCCGTACCCTAAGCCGTACCCTAAGCCTAACCCTAAGCCTAACCCTAACCCTAGGCTACCCTTGACTGCTTCTGCCTCCAATAGATTTCCTAAGCACTAGTGTTTTAAGGAACAGCTTAAAAAGAGAATCCTAATGTGATTTCTTTATAATGTATGTGTTCCTTATTTTATCCTAGGGTCTAAACTCTTCTCCATGGCTGGACCCCCAAATAATATTCCTTTACGTGCTAAGGGGTATCTAGAGAGTGGGATAGGTTTAATAACTACCCTAACCCTAACGCGTACCCTAACCCTAACCCCTACCCTAACCCTAACACGTACCCTAATCCTAACCCGTACCCTAAACCGAGCCCTAACCCTAACACTAACCCTAACCCTAACCCTAACCCATACCCTACGCCGTACCCGAACCCCTCCCCAAACCCGTACCCTAAGCCGTACCCTAAGCCTAACCCTAAGCCTAACCCTAACCCTAGGCTACCCTTGACTGCTTCTGCCTCCAATAGATTTCCTAAGCACTAGTGTTGTAAGGAACAGTTTAAAAACAGAATCCTAATGTGATTTCTTTATAATGGGTGTGTTCCTTATCTTATCCTAGTGTCTAAACTCTTCTCCATGGCTGCACCCCCAAATAATATTCCTTTACGTGCTAAGGGGTATCTAGAGTGTGGGATAGGTTTACTAACTACCCTAACCCTAATGCGTACCCTAACCCTAACCCCTACCCTAACCCTAACACGTACCCTAATCCTAACCCGTACCCTAAACCGAGCCCTAACTCTAACACGAACCCTAACCCTAACCCTAACCCATACCCTACACCGTACCCGAACCCCTCCCCGAACCCCTACCCTAAGCCGTACCCTAACCCTAACCCTAAGCCTAACCCTAACCCTAGGCTACCCTTAACTGCTTCTGCCTCCAATAGATTTCCTAAGCACTAGTGTTTGAAGGAACAGCTTAAAAAGAGAATCCTAATGCGATTTCTTTATAATGTATGTGTTCCTTATTTTATCCTAGTGTCTAAACTCTTCTCCATGGCTGGACCCCCAAATAATATTCCTTTACGTGCTAAGGGGTATCTAGAGAGTGGGATAGGTTTAATAACTACCCTAACCCTAACGTGTACCCTAACCCTAACCCCTACCCTAACCCTAACACGTACCCTAATCCTAACCCGTACCCTAAAACGATCCCTAACCCTAACACTAACCCTAACCCTAACCCAAACCCATACCCTACGCCGAACCCGTACCCTAAGCCGTACCCTAAGCCTAACCCTAAGCCTAGCCCTAACCCTAGGCTACCCTTGAGTGCTTCGGTCTCCAATAGATTTCCTAAGAACTAGTGTTTTAAGGAACAGCTTAAAAACAGAATCCTAATGTGATTTCTAACCCGTACCCTAAACCGAGCCCTAACCCTAACACTAACCGTAACCCTAACCCATACCCTACGCCGTACCCGAACCCCTCCCCGAACCCGTACCCTAAGCCGTACCCTAAGCCTAACCCTAAGCCTAACCCTAACCCTAGGATACCCTTGACTGCTTCTGCCTCCAATAGATTTCCTAAGCACTAGTGTTTGAAGGAACAGCTTAAAAAGAGAATCCTAATGTGATTTCTTTATAATGTATGTGTTCCTTATCTTATCCTAGTGTCTAAACTCTTCTCCATGGCTGGACCCCCAAATAATATTCCTTTACGTGCTAAGGGGTATCTAGAGAGTGGGATAGGTTTAATAACTACCCTAACCCTAATGCGTACCCTAACCCTAACCCCTACCCTAACCCTAACACGTACCCTAATCCTAACCCGTACCCTAAACCGAGCCCTAACCCTAACACTAACCCTAACCCTAACCCTAACCCATACCCTACGCCGTACCCGAACCCCTCCCCGAACCCCTACCCTAAGCCGTACCCTAACCCTAACCCTAAGCCTAACCCTAACCCTAGGCTACCCTTGACTGCTTCTGCCTCCAATAGATTTCCTAAGCACTAGTGTTTTAAGGAACAGCTTAAAAAGAGAATCCTAATGTGATTTCTTTATAATGTATGTGTTCCTTATTTTATCCTAGTGTCTAAACTCTTCTCCGTGGCTGGACCCGCAAATAATATTCCTTTACGTGCTAAGGGGTATCTAGTGAGTGGGATAGGTTTAATAACTACCCTAACCCTAACGCGTACCCTAACCCTAACACCTACCCTAACCCTAACACGTACCCTAATCCTAACCCGTACCCTAAACCGAGCCCTAACCCTAACACTAACCCTAACCCTAACCCTAACCCATACCCTACACCGTACCCGAACCCCTCCCCGAACCCGTACCCTAAGCCGTACCCTAAGCCTAACCCTAAGCCTAACCCTAACCCTAGGCTACCCTTGACTGCTTCTGCCTCCAATAGATTTCCTAAGCACTAGTGTTTTAAGGAACAGCTTAAAAAGAGAATCCTAATGTGATTTCTTTATAATGTATGTGTTCCTTATTTTATCCTAGTGTCTAAACTCTTCTCCATGGCTGGACCCGCAAATAATATTCCTTTACGTGCTAAGGGGTATCTAGAGAGTGGGATAGGTTTAATAACTACCATAACCCTAACGCGTACCCTAACCCTAACACCTACCCTAACCCTAACACGTACCCTAATCCTAACCCGTACCCTAAACCGAGCCCTAACCCTAACCCTAACCCTAACCCTAACCCATACCCTATGCCGTACCCGAACCCCTCCCCGAACCCGTACCCTAAGCCATACCCTAAGCCTAACCCTAAGCCTAACCCTAACCCTAGGCTACCCTTGACTGCTTCTGCCTCCAATAGATTTCCTAAGCACTAGTGTTTGAAGGAACAGCTTAAAAAGAGAATCCTAATGTGATTTCTTTATAATGTATGTGTTCCTTATCTTATCCTAGTGTCTAAACTCTTCTCCATGGCTGGACCCCCAAATAATATTCCTTTACGTGCTAAGGGGTATCTAGAGAGTGGGATAGGTTTAACAACTACCCTAACCCTAACGCGTACCCTAACCCTAACACCTACCCTAACCCTAACACGTACCCTAATCCTAACCCGTACCCTAAACCGAGCCCTAACCCTAACACTAACCCTAACCCTAACCCTAACCCATACCCTACGCCGTACCCGAACCCTAAGCCGTACCCTAAGCCTAACCCTAAGCCTAACCCTAACCCTAGGCTACCCTTGACTGCTTCTGCCTCCAATAGATTTCCTAAGCACTAGTGTTTGAAGGAACAGCTTAAAAAGAGAATCCTAATGTGATTTCTTTATAATGGGTGTGTTCCTTATCTTATCCTAGTGTCTAAACTCTTCTCCATGGCTGGACCCCCAAATAATATTCCTTTACGTGCTAAGGGGTATCTAGAGAGTGGGATAGGTTTAATAACTACCCTAACCCTAACGCGTACCCTAACCCTAACCCCTACCCTAACCCTAACACGTACCCTAATCCTAACCCGTACCCTAAACCGAGCCCTAACCCTAACACTAACCCTAACCCTAACCCTAACCCATACCCTACGCCGTACGCGAACCCCTCCCCGAACCCCTACCCTAAGCCGTACCCTAACCCTAACCCTAAGCCTAACCCTAACCCTAGGCTACCCTTGACTGCTTCTGCCTCCAATAGATTTCCTAAGCACTAGTGTTTTAAGGAACAGCTTAAAAAGAGAATCCTAATGTGATTTCTTTATAATGTATGTGTTCCTTATTTTATCCTAGTGTCTAAACTCTTCTCCATGGCTGGACCCCCAAATAATATTCCTTTACGTGCTAAGGGGTATCTAGAGAGTGGGATAGGTTTAATAACTACCCTAACCCTAACGCGTACCCTAACCCTAACACCTACCCTAACCCTAACACGTACCCTAATCCTAACCCGTACCCTAAACCGAGCCCTAACCCTAACACTAACCCTAACCCTAACCCTAACCCATACCCTACGCCGTACCCGAACCCCTCCCCGAACCCGTACCCTAAGCCGTACCCTAAGCCTAACCCTAAGCCTAACCCTAACCCTAGGCTACCCTTGACTGCTTCTGCCTCCAATAGATTTCCTAAGCACTAGTGTTGTAAGGAACAGCTTAAAAAGAGAATCCTAATGTGATTTCTTTATAATGTATGTGTTCCTTATTTTATCCTAGTGTCTAAACTCTTCTCCGTGGCTGGACCCGCAAATAATATTCCTTTACGTGCTAAGGGGTATCTAGTGAGTGGGATAGGTTTAATAACTACCCTAACCCTAACGCGTACCCTAACCCTAACACCTACCCTAACCCTAACACGTACCCTAATCCTAACCCGTACCCTAAACCGAGCCCTAACCCTAACACTAACCCTAACCCTAACCCTAACCCATACCCTACACCGTACCCGAACCCCTCCCCGAACCCGTACCCTAAGCCGTACCCTAAGCCTAACCCTAAGCCTAACCCTAACCCTAGGCTACCCTTGACTGCTTCTGCCTCCAATAGATTTCCTAAGCACTAGTGTTTTAAGGAACAGCTTAAAAAGAGAATCCTAATGTGATTTCTTTATAATGTATGTGTTCCTTATTTTATCCTAGTGTCTAAACTCTTCTCCATGGCTGGACCCGCAAATAATATTCCTTTACGTGCTAAGGGGTATCTAGAGAGTGGGATAGGTTTAATAACTACCATAACCCTAACGCGTACCCTAACCCTAACACCTACCCTAACCCTAACACGTACCCTAATCCTAACCCGTACCCTAAACCGAGCCCTAACCCTAACCCTAACCCTAACCCTAACCCATACCCTATGCCGTACCCGAACCCCTCCCCGAACCCGTACCCTAAGCCATACCCCAAGCCTAACCCTAAGCCTAACCCTAACCCTAGGCTACCCTTGACTGCTTCTGCCTCCAATAGATTTCCTAAGCACTAGTGTTTGAAGGAACAGCTTAAAAAGAGAATCCTAATGTGATTTCTTTATAATGTATGTGTTCCTTATCTTATCCTAGTGTCTAAACTCTTCTCCATGGCTGGACCCCCAAATAATATTCCTTTACGTGCTAAGGGGTATCTAGAGAGTGGGATAGGTTTAACAACTACCCTAACCCTAACGCGTACCCTAACCCTAACACCTACCCTAACCCTAACACGTACCCTAATCCTAACCCGTACCCTAAACCGAGCCCTAACCCTAACACTAACCCTAACCCTAACCCTAACCCATACCCTACGCCGTACCCGAACCCTAAGCCGTACCCTAAGCCTAACCCTAAGCCTAACCCTAACCCTAGGCTACCCTTGACTGCTTCTGCCTCCAATAGATTTCCTAAGCACTAGTGTTTGAAGGAACAGCTTAAAAAGAGAATCCTAATGTGATTTCTTTATAATGGGTGTGTTCCTTATCTTATCCTAGTGTCTAAACTCTTCTCCATGGCTGGACCCCCAAATAATATTCCTTTACGTGCTAAGGGGTATCTAGAGAGTGGGATAGGTTTAATAACTACCCTAACCCTAACGCGTACCCTAACCCTAACCCCTACCCTAACCCTAACACGTACCCTAATCCTAACCCGTACCCTAAACCGAGCCCTAACCCTAACACTAACCCTAACCCTAACCCTAACCCATACCCTACGCCGTACGCGAACCCCTCCCCGAACCCCTACCCTAAGCCGTACCCTAACCCTAACCCTAAGCCTAACCCTAACCCTAGGCTACCCTTGACTGCTTCTGCCTCCAATAGATTTCCTAAGCACTAGTGTTTTAAGGAACAGCTTAAAAAGAGAATCCTAATGTGATTTCTTTATAATGTATGTGTTCCTTATTTTATCCTAGTGTCTAAACTCTTCTCCATGGCTGGACCCCCAAATAATATTCCTTTACGTGCTAAGGGGTATCTAGAGAGTGGGATAGGTTTAATAACTACCCTAACCCTAACGCGTACCCTAACCCTAACACCTACCCTAACCCTAACACGTACCCTAATCCTAACCCGTACCCTAAACCGAGCCCTAACCCTAACACTAACCCTAACCCTAACCCTAACCCATACCCTACGCCGTACCCGAACCCCTCCCCGAACCCGTACCCTAAGCCGTACCCTAAGCCTAACCCTAAGCCTAACCCTAACCCTAGGCTACCCTTGACTGCTTCTGCCTCCAATAGATTTCCTAAGCACTAGTGTTGTAAGGAACAGCTTAAAAAGAGAATCCTAATGTGATTTCTTTATAATGTATGTGTTCCTTATTTTATCCTAGGGTCTAAACTCTTCTCCATGGCTGGACCCCCAAATAATATTCCTTTACGTGCTAAGGGGTATCTAGAGAGTGGGATAGGTTTAATAACTACCCTAACCCTAACGCGTACCCTAACCCTAACCCCTACCCTAACCCTAACACGTACCCTAATCCTAACCCGTACCCTAAACCGAGCCCTAACCCTAACACTAACCCTAACCCTAACCCTAACCCATACCCTACGCCGTACCCGAACCCCTCCCCAAACCCGTACCCTAAGCCGTACCCTAACCCTAACCCTAAGCCTAACCCTAACCCTAGGCTACCCTTGACTGCTTCTGCCTCCAATAGATTTCCTAAGCACTAGTGTTGTAAGGAACAGCTTAAAAAGAGAATCGTAATGTGATTTCTTTATAATGGGTGTGTTCCTTATCTTATCCTAGTGTCTAAACTCTTCTCCATGGCTGCACCCCCAAATAATATTCCTTTACGTGCTAAGGGGTATCTAGAGAGTGGGATAGGTTTACTAACTACCCTAACCCTAATGCGTACCCTAACCCTAACCCCTACCCTAACCCTAACACGTACCCTAATCCTAACCCGTACCCTAAACCGAGCCCTAACCCTAACACGAACCCTAACCCTAACCCTAACCCATACCCTACACCGTACCCGAACCCCTCCCCGAACCCCTACCCTAAGCCGTACCCTAACCCTAACCCTAAGCCTAACCCTAACCCTAGGCTACCCTTGACTGCTTCTGCCTCCAATAGATTTCCTAAGCACTAGTGTTTGAAGGAACAGCTTAAAAAGAGAATCCTAATGCGATTTCTTTATAATGTATGTGTTCCTTATCTTATCCTAGTGTCTAAACTCTTCTCCATGGCTGGACCCCCAAATAATATTCCTTTACGTGCTAAGGGGTATCTAGAGAGTGGGATAGGTTTAATAACTACCCTAACCCTAACGCGTACCCTAACCCTAACCCCTACCCTAAACCTAACACGTACCCTAATCCTAACCCGTACCCTAAACCGATCCCTAACCCTAACATTAACCCTAACCCTAACCCAAACCCATACCCTACGCCGAACCCGTACCCTAAGCCGTACCCTAAGCCTAACCCTAAGCCTAGCCCTAACCCTAGGCTACCCTTGAGTGCTTCGGTCTCCAATAGATTTCCTAAGAACTAGTGTTTTAAGGAACAGCTTAAAAACAGAATCCTAATGTGATTTCTAACCCGTACCCTAAACCGAGCCCTAACCCTAACACTAACCCTAACCCTAACCCTAACCCATACCCTACGCCGTACCCGAACCCCTCCCCGAACCCGTACCCTAAGCCGTACCCTAAGCCTAACCCTAAGCCTAACCCTAACCCTAGGCTACCCTTGACTGCTTCTGCCTCCAATAGATTTCCTAAGCACTAGTGTTTGAAGGAACAGCTTAAAAAGAGAATCCTAATGTGATTTCTTTATAATGGGTGTGTTCCTTATCTTATCCTAGTGTCTAAACTCTTCTCCATGGCTGGACACCCAAATAATATTCCTTTACGTGCTAAGGGGTATCTAGAGAGTGGGATAGGTTTAATAACTACCCTAACCCTAACGCGTACCCTAACCCTAACCCCTACCCTAACCCTAACACGTACCCTAATCCTAACCCGTACCCTAAACCGAGCCCTAACCCTAACACTAACCCTAACCCTAACCCTAACCCATACCCTACGCCGTACCCGAACCCCTCCCCGAACCCCTACCCTAAGCCGTACCCTAACCCTAACCCTAAGCCTAACCCTAAACCTAGGCTACCCTTGACTGCTTCTGCCTCCAATAGATTTCCTAAGCACTAGTGTTTTAAGGAACAGCTTAAAAAGAGAATCCTAATGTGATTTCTTTATAATGTATGTGTTCCTTATTTTATCCTAGTGTCTAAACTCTTCTCCATGGCTGGACCCCCAAATAATATTCCTTTACGTGCTAAGGGGTATCTAGAGAGTGGGATAGGTTTAATAACTACCCTAACCCTAATGCGTACCCTAACCCTAACACCTACCCTAACCCTAACACGTACCCTAATCCTAACCCGTACCCTAAACCGAGCCCTAACCCTAACACTAACCCTAACCCTAACCCTAACCCATACCCTACGCCGTACCCGAACCCCTCCCCGAACCCGTACCCTAAGCCGTACCCTAAGCCTAACCCTAAGCCTAACCCTAACCCTAGGCTACCCTTGACTGCTTCTGCCTCCAATAGATTTCCTAAGCACTAGTGTTGTAAGGAACAGCTTAAAAAGAGAATCCTAATGTGATTTCTTTATAATGGGTGTGTTCCTTATCTTATCCTAGTGTCTAAACTCTTCTCCATGGCTGGACCCCCAAATAATATTCCTTTACGTGCTAAGGGGTATCTAGAGAGTGGGATAGGTTTAATAACTACCCTAACCCTAACGCGTACCCTAACCCTAACCCCTACCCTAACCCTAACACGTACCCTAATCCTAACCCGTACCCTAAACCGAGCCCTAACCCTAACACTAACCCTAACCCTAACCCTAACCCATACCCTACGCCGTACCCGAACCCCTCCCCGAACCCCTACCCTAAGCCGTACCCTAACCCTAACCCTAAGCCTAACCCTAACCCTAGGCTACCCTTGACTGCTTCTGCCTCCAATAGATTTCCTAAGCACTAGTGTTTTAAGGAACAGCTTAAAAAGAGAATCCTAATGTGATTTCTTTATAATGTATGTGTTCCTTATTTTATCCTAGTGTCTAAACTCTTCTCCATGGCTGGACCCCCAAATAATATTCCTTTACGTGCTAAGTGGTATCTAGAGAGTGGGATAGGTTTAATAACTACCCTAACCCTAACGCGTACCCTAACCCTAACACCTACCCTAACCCTAACACGTACCCTAATCCTAACCCGTACCCTAAACCGAGCCCTAACCCTAACACTAACCCTAACCCTAACCCTAACCCATACCCTACGCCGTACCCGAACCCCTCCCCGAACCCGTACCCTAAGCCGTACCCTAAGCCTAACCCTAAGCCTAACCCTAACCCTAGGCTACCCTTGACTGTTTCTGCCTCCAATAGATTTCCTAAGCACTAGTGTTTTAAGGAACAGCTTAAAAAGAGAATCCTAATGTGATTTCTTTATAATGTATGTGTTCCTTATTTTATCCTAGTGTCTAAACTCTTCTCCATGGCTGGACCCCCAAATAATATTCCTTTACGTGCTAAGGGGTATCTAGAGAGTGGGATAGGTTTAATAACTACCCTAACCCTAAAGCGTTCCCTAACCCTAACACCTACCCTAACCCTAACACGTGCCCTAATCCTAACCCGTACCCTAAACCGAGCCCTAACCCTAACACTAACCCTAACCCTAACCCATACCCTATGCCGTACCCGAACCCCTCCCCGAACCCGTACCCTAAGCCGTACCCTAAGCCTAACCCTAAGCCTAACCCTAACCCTAGGCTACCCTTGACTGCTTCTGCCTCCAATAGATTTCCTAAGCATTAGTGTTTGAAGGAACAGCTTAAAAAGAGAATACTAATGTGATTTCTTTATAATGGGTGTGTTCCTTATCTTATCCTAGTGTCTAAACTCTTCTCCATGGCTGGACCCCCAAATAATATTTCTTTACGTGCTAAGGGGTATCTAGAGAGTGGGATAGGTTTAATAACTACCCTAACCCTAACGCGTACCCTAACCCTAACCCCTACCCTAACCCTAACACGTACCCTAATCCTAACCCGTACCCTAAAACGATCCCTAACCCTAACACTAACCCTAACCCTAACCAAAACCCATACCCTACGCCGAACCCGTACCCTAAGCCGTACCCTAAGCCTAACCCTAAGCCTAGCCCTAACCCTAGGCTACCCTTGAGTGCTTCGGTCTCCAATAGATTTCCTAAGAACTAGTGTTTTAAGGAACAGCTTAAAAACAGAATCCTAATGTGATTTCTAACCCGTACCCTAAACCGAGCCCTAACCCTAACACTAACCGTAACCCTAACCCATACCCTACGCCGTACCCGAACCCCTCCCCGAACCCGTACCCTAAGCCGTACCCTAAGCCTAACCCTAAGCCTAACCCTAACCCTAGGATACCCTTGACTGCTTCTGCCTCCAATAGATTTCCTAAGCACTAGTGTTTGAAGGAACAGCTTAAAAAGAGAATCCTAATGTGATTTCTTTATAATGTATGTGTTCCTTATCTTATCCTAGTGTCTAAACTCTTCTCCATGGCTGGATCCCCAAATAATATTACTTTACGTGCTAAGGGGTATCTAGAGAGTGGGATAGGTTTAATAACTACCCTAACCCTAACGCGTACCCTAACCCTAACACCTACCCTAACCCTAACACGTACCCTAATCCTAACCCGTACCCTAAACCGAGCCCTAACCCTAACACTAACCCTAACCCTAACCCATACCCTACGCCGTACCCGAACCCTAAGCCGTACCCTAAGCCTAACCCTAAGCCTAACCCTAACCCTAGGCTACCCTTGACTGCTTCTGCCTCCAATAGATTTCCTAAGCACTAGTGTTTGAAGGAACAGCTTAAAAAGAGAATCCTAATGTGATTTCTTTATAATGGGTGTGTTCCTTATCTTATCCTAGTGTCTAAACTCTTCTCCATGGCTGGACCCCCAAATAATATTCCTTTACGTGCTAAGGGGTATCTAGAGAGTGGGATAGGTTTAATAACTACCCTAACCCTAACACGTACCCTAACCCTAACCCCTACCCTAACCCTAACACGTACCCTAATCCTAACCCGTACCCTAAACCGAGCCCTAACCCTAACACTAACCCTAACCCTAACCCTAACCCATACCCTACGCCGTACCCGAACCCTAAGCCGTACCCTAAGCCTAACCCTAAGCCTAACCCTAACCCTAGGCTACCCTTGACTGCTTCTGCCTCCAATAGATTTCCTAAGCACTAGTGTTTGAAGGAACAGCTTAAAAAGAGAATCCTAATGTGATTTCTTTATAATGGGTGTGTTCCTTATCTTATCCTAGTGTCTAAACTCTTCTCCATGGCTGGACCCCCAAATAATATTCCTTTACGTGCTAAGGGGTATCTAGAGAGTGGGATAGGTTTAATAACTACCCTAACCCTAACGCGTACCCTAACCCTAACCCCTACCCTAACCCTAACACGTACCCTAATCCTAACCCGTACCCTAAACCGAGCCCTAACCCGAACACTAACCCTAACCCTAACCCTAACCCATACCCTACGCCGTACGCGAACCCCTCCCCGAACCCCTACCCTAAGCCGTACCCGAACCCTAACCCTAAGCCTAACCCTAACCCTAGGCTACCCTTGACTGCTTCTGCCTCCAATAGATTTCCTAAGCACTAGTGTTTTAAGGAACAGCTTAAAAAGAGAATCCTAATGTGATTTCTTTATAATGTATGTGTTCCTTATTTTATCCTAGTGTCTAAACTCTTCTCCATGGCTGGACCCCCAAATAATATTCCTTTACGTGCTAAGGGGTATCTAGAGAGTGGGATAGGTTTAATAACTACCCTAACCCTAACGCGTACCCTAACCCTAACACCTACCCTAACCCTAACACGTACCCTAATCCTAACCCGTACCCTAAACCGAGCCCTAACCCTAACACTAACCCTAACCCTAACCCTAACCCATACCCTACGCCGTACCCGAACCCCTCCCCGAACCCGTACCCTAAGCCGTACCCTAAGCCTAACCCTAAGCCTAACCCTAACCCTAGGCTACCCTTGACTGCTTCTGCCTCCAATAGATTTCCTAAGCACTAGTGTTGTAAGGAACAGCTTAAAAAGAGAATCCTAATGTGATTTCTTTATAATGTATGTGTTCCTTATTTTATCCTAGTGTCTAAACTCTTCTCCATGGCTGGACCCCCAAATAATATTCCTTTACGTGCTAAGGGGTATCTAGAGAGTGGGATAGGTTTAATAACTACCCTAACCCTAACGCGTACCCTAACCCTAACCCCTACCCTAACCCTAACACGTACCCTAATCCTAACCCGTACCCTAAACCGAGCCCTAACCCTAACACTAACCCTAACCCTAACCCTAACCCATACCCTACGCCGTACCCGAACCCCTCCCCAAACCCGTACCCTAAGCCGTACCCTAACCCTAACCCTAAGCCTAACCCTAACCCTAGGCTACCCTTGACTGCTTCTGCCTCCAATAGATTTCCTAAGCACTAGTGTTGTAAGGAACAGCTTAAAAAGAGAATCGTAATGTGATTTCTTTATAATGGGTGTGTTCCTTATCTTATCCTAGTGTCTAAACTCTTCTCCATGGCTGCACCCCCAAATAATATTCCTTTACGTGCTAAGGGGTATCTAGAGAGTGGGATAGGTTTACTAACTACCCTAACCCTAATGCGTACCCTAACCCTAACCCCTACCCTAACCCTAACACGTACCCTAATCCTAACCCGTACCCTAAACCGAGCCCTAACCCTAACACGAACCCTAACCCTAACCCTAACCCATACCCTACACCGTACCCGAACCCCTCCCCGAACCCCTACCCTAAGCCGTACCCTAACCCTAACCCTAAGCCTAACCCTAACCCTAGGCTACCCTTGACTGCTTCTGCCTCCAATAGATTTCCTAAGCACTAGTGTTTGAAGGAACAGCTTAAAAAGAGAATCCTAATGCGATTTCTTTATAATGTATGTGTTCCTTATCTTATCCTAGTGTCTAAACTCTTCTCCATGGCTGGACCCCCAAATAATATTCCTTTACGTGCTAAGGGGTATCTAGAGAGTGGGATAGGTTTAATAACTACCCTAACCCTAACGCGTACCCTAACCCTAACCCCTACCCTAACCCTAACACGTACCCTAATCCTAACCCGTACCCTAAACCGATCCCTAACCCTAACATTAACCCTAACCCTAACCCAAACCCATACCCTACGCCGAACCCGTACCCTAAGCCGTACCCTAAGCCTAACCCTAAGCCTAGCCCTAACCCTAGGCTACCCTTGAGTGCTTCGGTCTCCAATAGATTTCCTAAGAACTAGTGTTTTAAGGAACAGCTTAAAAACAGAATCCTAATGTGATTTCTAACCCGTACCCTAAACCGAGCCCTAACCCTAACACTAACCCTAACCCTAACCCTAACCCATACCCTACGCCGTACCCGAACCCCTCCCCGAACCCGTACCCTAAGCCGTACCCTAAGCCTAACCCTAAGCCTAACCCTAACCCTAGGCTACCCTTGACTGCTTCTGCCTCCAATAGATTTCCTAAGCACTAGTGTTTGAAGGAACAGCTTAAAAAGAGAATCCTAATGTGATTTCTTTATAATGGGTGTGTTCCTTATCTTATCCTAGTGTCTAAACTCTTCTCCATGGCTGGACACCCAAATAATATTCCTTTACGTGCTAAGGGGTATCTAGAGAGTGGGATAGGTTTAATAACTACCCTAACCCTAACGCGTACCCTAACCCTAACCCCTACCCTAACCCTAACACGTACCCTAATCCTAACCCGTACCCTAAACCGAGCCCTAACCCTAACACTAACCCTAACCCTAACCCTAACCCATACCCTACGCCGTACCCGAACCCCTCCCCGAACCCCTACCCTAAGCCGTACCCTAACCCTAACCCTAAGCCTAACCCTAAACCTAGGCTACCCTTGACTGCTTCTGCCTCCAATAGATTTCCTAAGCACTAGTGTTTTAAGGAACAGCTTAAAAAGAGAATCCTAATGTGATTTCTTTATAATGTATGTGTTCCTTATTTTATCCTAGTGTCTAAACTCTTCTCCATGGCTGGACCCCCAAATAATATTCCTTTACGTGCTAAGGGGTATCTAGAGAGTGGGATAGGTTTAATAACTACCCTAACCCTAATGCGTACCCTAACCCTAACACCTACCCTAACCCTAACACGTACCCTAATCCTAACCCGTACCCTAAACCGAGCCCTAACCCTAACACTAACCCTAACCCTAACCCTAACCCATACCCTACGCCGTACCCGAACCCCTCCCCGAACCCGTACCCTAAGCCGTACCCTAAGCCTAACCCTAAGCCTAACCCTAACCCTAGGCTACCCTTGACTGCTTCTGCCTCCAATAGATTTCCTAAGCACTAGTGTTGTAAGGAACAGCTTAAAAAGAGAATCCTAATGTGATTTCTTTATAATGGGTGTGTTCCTTATCTTATCCTAGTGTCTAAACTCTTCTCCATGGCTGGACCCCCAAATAATATTCCTTTACGTGCTAAGGGGTATCTAGAGAGTGGGATAGGTTTAATAACTACCCTAACCCTAACGCGTACCCTAACCCTAACCCCTACCCTAACCCTAACACGTACCCTAATCCTAACCCGTACCCTAAACCGAGCCCTAACCCTAACACTAACCCTAACCCTAACCCTAACCCATACCCTACGCCGTACCCGAACCCCTCCCCGAACCCCTACCCTAAGCCGTACCCTAACCCTAACCCTAAGCCTAACCCTAACCCTAGGCTACCCTTGACTGCTTCTGCCTCCAATAGATTTCCTAAGCACTAGTGTTTTAAGGAACAGCTTAAAAAGAGAATCCTAATGTGATTTCTTTATAATGTATGTGTTCCTTATTTTATCCTAGTGTCTAAACTCTTCTCCATGGCTGGACCCCCAAATAATATTCCTTTACGTGCTAAGTGGTATCTAGAGAGTGGGATAGGTTTAATAACTACCCTAACCCTAACGCGTACCCTAACCCTAACACCTACCCTAACCCTAACACGTACCCTAATCCTAACCCGTACCCTAAACCGAGCCCTAACCCTAACACTAACCCTAACCCTAACCCTAACCCATACCCTACGCCGTACCCGAACCCCTCCCCGAACCCGTACCCTAAGTCGTACCCTAAGCCTAACCCTAAGCCTAACCCTAACCCTAGGCTACCCTTGACTGCTTCTGCCTCCAATAGATTTCCTAAGCACTAGTGTTTTAAGGAACAGCTTAAAAAGAGAATCCTAATGTGATTTCTTTATAATGTATGTGTTCCTTATTTTATCCTAGTGTCTAAACTCTTCTCCATGGCTGGACCCCCAAATAATATTCCTTTACGTGCTAAGGGGTATCTAGAGAGTGGGATAGGTTTAATAACTACCCTAACCCTAACGCGTTCCCTAACCCTAACACCTACCCTAACCCTAACACGTGCCCTAATCCTAACCCGTACCCTAAACCGAGCCCTAACCCTAACACTAACCCTAACCCTAACCCATACCCTACGCCGTACCCGAACCCCTCCCCGAACCCGTACCCTAAGCCGTACCCTAAGCCTAACCCTAAGCCTAACCCTAACCCTAGGCTACCCTTGACTGCTTCTGCCTCCAATAGATTTCCTAAGCATTAGTGTTTGAAGGAACAGCTTAAAAAGAGAATACTAATGTGATTTCTTTATAATGGGTGTGTTCCTTATCTTATCCTAGTGTCTAAACTCTTCTCCATGGCTGGACCCCCAAATAATATTTCTTTACGTGCTAAGGGGTATCTAGAGAGTGGGATAGGTTTAATAACTACCCTAACCCTAACGCGTACCCTAACCCTAACCCCTACCCTAACCCTAACACGTACCCTAATCCTAACCCGTACCCTAAAACGATCCCTAACCCTAACACTAACCCTAACCCTAACCAAAACCCATACCCTACGCCGAACCCGTACCCTAAGCCGTACCCTAAGCCTAACCCTAAGCCTAGCCCTAACCCTAGGCTACCCTTGAGTGCTTCGGTCTCCAATAGATTTCCTAAGAACTAGTGTTTTAAGGAACAGCTTAAAAACAGAATCCTAATGTGATTTCTAACCCGTACCCTAAACCGAGCCCTAACCCTAACACTAACCGTAACCCTAACCCATACCCTACGCCGTACCCGAACCCCTCCCCGAACCCGTACCCTAAGCCGTACCCTAAGCCTAACCCTAAGCCTAACCCTAACCCTAGGATACCCTTGACTGCTTCTGCCTCCAATAGATTTCCTAAGCACTAGTGTTTGAAGGAACAGCTTAAAAAGAGAATCCTAATGTGATTTCTTTATAATGTATGTGTTCCTTATCTTATCCTAGTGTCTAAACTCTTCTCCATGGCTGGATCCCCAAATAATATTACTTTACGTGCTAAGGGGTATCTAGAGAGTGGGATAGGTTTAATAACTACCCTAACCCTAACGCGTACCCTAACCCTAACACCTACCCTAACCCTAACACGTACCCTAATCCTAACCCGTACCCTAAACCGAGCCCTAACCCTAACACTAACCCTAACCCTAACCCATACCCTACGCCGTACCCGAACCCTAAGCCGTACCCTAAGCCTAACCCTAAGCCTAACCCTAACCCTAGGCTACCCTTGACTGCTTCTGCCTCCAATAGATTTCCTAAGCACTAGTGTTTGAAGGAACAGCTTAAAAAGAGAATCCTAATGTGATTTCTTTATAATGGGTGTGTTCCTTATCTTATCCTAGTGTCTAAACTCTTCTCCATGGCTGGACCCCCAAATAATATTCCTTTACGTGCTAAGGGGTATCTAGAGAGTGGGATAGGTTTAATAACTACCCTAACCCTAACACGTACCCTAACCCTAACCCCTACCCTAACCCTAACACGTACCCTAATCCTAACCCGTACCCTAAACCGAGCCCTAACCCTAACACTAACCCTAACCCTAACCCTAACCCATACCCTACGCCGTACCCGAACCCTAAGCCGTACCCTAAGCCTAACCCTAAGCCTAACCCTAACCCTAGGCTACCCTTGACTGCTTCTGCCTCCAATAGATTTCCTAAGCACTAGTGTTTGAAGGAACAGCTTAAAAAGAGAATCCTAATGTGATTTCTTTATAATGGGTGTGTTCCTTATCTTATCCTAGTGTCTAAACTCTTCTCCATGGCTGGACCCCCAAATAATATTCCTTTACGTGCTAAGGGGTATCTAGAGAGTGGGATAGGTTTAATAACTACCCTAACCCTAACGCGTACCCTAACCCTAACCCCTACCCTAACCCTAACACGTACCCTAATCCTAACCCGTACCCTAAACCGAGCCCTAACCCGAACACTAACCCTAACCCTAACCCTAACCCATACCCTACGCCGTACGCGAACCCCTCCCCGAACCCCTACCCTAAGCCGTACCCTAACCCTAACCCTAAGCCTAACCCTAACCCTAGGCTACCCTTGACTGCTTCTGCCTCCAATAGATTTCCTAAGCACTAGTGTTTTAAGGAACAGCTTAAAAAGAGAATCCTAATGTGATTTCTTTATAATGTATGTGTTCCTTATTTTATCCTAGTGTCTAAACTCTTCTCCATGGCTGAACCCCAAATAATATTCCTTTACGTGCTAAGGGGTATCTAGAGAGTGGGATAGGTTTAATAACTACCCTAACCCTAACGCGTACCCTAACCCTAACACCTACCCTAACCCTAACACGTACCCTAATCCTAACCCGTACCCTAAACCGAGCCCTAACCCTAACACTAACCCTAACCCTAACCCTAACCCATACCCTACGCCGTACCCGAACCCCTCCCCGAACCCGTACCCTAAGCCGTACCCTAAGCCTAACCCTAAGCCTAACCCTAACCCTAGGCTACCCTTGACTGCTTCTGCCTCCAATAGATTTCCTAAGCACTAGTGTTGTAAGGAACAGCTTAAAAAGAGAATCCTAATGTGATTTCTTTATAATGTACGTGTTCCTTATTTTATCCTAGTGTCTAAACTCTTCTCCATGGCTGGACCCCCAAATAATATTCCTTTACGTGCTAAGGGGTATCTAGAGAGTGGGATAGGTTTAATAACTACCCTAACCCTAACGCGTACCCTAACCCTAACCCCTACCCTAACCCTAACACGTACCCTAATCCTAACCCGTACCCTAAACCGAGCCCTAACCCTAACACTAACCCTAACCCTAACCCTAACCCATACCCTACGCCGTACCCGAACCCCTCCCAAACCCGTACCCTAAGCCGTACCCTAACCCTAACCCTAAGCCTAACCCTAACCCTAGGCTACCCTTGACTGCTTCTGCCTCCAATAGATTTCCTAAGCACTAGTGTTGTAAGGAACAGCTTAAAAAGAGAATCGTAATGTGATTTCTTTATAATGGGTGTGTTCCTTATCTTATCCTAGTGTCTAAACTCTTCTCCATGGCTGCACCCCCAAATAATATTCCTTTACGTGCTAAGGGGTATCTAGAGAGTGGGATAGGTTTACTAACTACCCTAACCCTAATGCGTACCCTAACCCTAACCCCTACCCTAACCCTAACACGTACCCTAATCCTAACCCGTACCCTAAACCGAGCCCTAACCCTAACACGAACCCTAACCCTAACCCTAACCCATACCCTACACCGTACCCGAACCCCTCCCCGAACCCCTACCCTAAGCCGTACCCTAACCCTAACCCTAAGCCTAACCCTAACCCTAGGCTACCCTTGACTGCTTCTGCCTCCAATAGATTTCCTAAGCACTAGTGTTTGAAGGAACAGCTTAAAAAGAGAATCCTAATGCGATTTCTTTATAATGTATGTGTTCCTTATCTTATCCTAGTGTCTAAACTCTTCTCCATGGCTGGACCCCCAAATAATATTCCTTTACGTGCTAAGGGGTATCTAGAGAGTGGGATAGGTTTAATAACTACCCTAACCCTAACGCGTACCCTAACCCTAACCCCTACCCTAACCCTAACACGTACCCTAATCCTAACCCGTACCCTAAACCGATCCCTAACCCTAACATTAACCCTAACCCTAACCCAAACCCATACCCTACGCCGAACCCGTACCCTAAGCCGTACCCTAAGCCTAACCCTAAGCCTAGCCCTAACCCTAGGCTACCCTTGAGTGCTTCGGTCTCCAATAGATTTCCTAAGAACTAGTGTTTTAAGGAACAGCTTAAAAACAGAATCCTAATGTGATTTCTAACCCGTACCCTAAACCGAGCCCTAACCCTAACACTAACCCTAACCCTAACCCTAACCCATACCCTACGCCGTACCCGAACCCCTCCCCGAACCCGTACCCTAAGCCGTACCCTAAGCCTAACCCTAAGCCTAACCCTAACCCTAGGCTACCCTTGACTGCTTCTGCCTCCAATAGATTTCCTAAGCACTAGTGTTTGAAGGAACAGCTTAAAAAGAGAATACTAATGTGATTTCTTTATAATGGGTGTGTTCCTTATCTTATCCTAGTGTCTAAACTCTTCTCCATGGCTGGACACCCAAATAATATTCCTTTACGTGCTAAGGGGTATCTAGAGAGTGGGATAGGTTTAATAACTACCCTAACCCTAACGCGTACCCTAACCCTAACCCCTACCCTAACCCTAACACGTACCCTAATCCTAACCCGTACCCTAAACCGAGCCCTAACCCTAACACTAACCCTAACCCTAACCCTAACCCATACCCTACGCCGTACCCGAACCCCTCCCCGAACCCCTACCCTAAGCCGTACCCTAACCCTAACCCTAAGCCTAACCCTAAACCTAGGCTACCCTTGACTGCTTCTGCCTCCAATAGATTTCCTAAGCACTAGTGTTTTAAGGAACAGCTTAAAAAGAGAATCCTAATGTGATTTCTTTATAATGTATGTGTTCCTTATTTTATCCTAGTGTCTAAACTCTTCTCCATGGCTGGACCCCCAAATAATATTCCTTTACGTGCTAAGGGGTATCTAGAGAGTGGGATAGGTTTAATAACTACCCTAACCCTAATGCGTACCCTAACCCTAACACCTACCCTAACCCTAACACGTACCCTAATCCTAACCCGTACCCTAAACCGAGCCCTAACCCTAACACTAACCCTAACCCTAACCCTAACCCATACCCTATGCCGTACCCGAACCCCTCCCGAACCCGTACCCTAAGCCGTACCCTAAGCCTAACCCTAAGCCTAACCCTAACCCTAGGCTACCCTTGACTGCTTCTGCCTCCAATAGATTTCCTAAGCACTAGTGTTGTAAGGAACAGCTTAAAAAGAGAATCCTAATGTGATTTCTTTATAATGGGTGTGTTCCTTATCTTATCCTAGTGTCTAAACTCTTCTCCATGGCTGGACCCCCAAATAATATTCCTTTACGTGCTAAGGGGTATCTAGAGAGTGGGATAGGTTTAATAACTACCCTAACCCTAACGCGTACCCTAACCCTAACCCCTACCCTAACCCTAACACGTACCCTAATCCTAACCCGTACCTAAACCGAGCCCTAACCCTAACACTAACCCTAACCCTAACCCTAACCCATACCCTACGCCGTACCCGAACCCCTCCCCGAACCCCTACCCTAAGCCGTACCCTAACCCTAACCCTAAGCCTAACCCTAACCCTAGCTACCCTTGACTGCTTCTGCCTCCAATAGATTTCCTAAGCACTAGTGTTTTAAGGAACAGCTTAAAAAGAGAATCCTAATGTGATTTCTTTATAATGTATGTGTTCCTTATTTTATCCTAGTGTCTAAACTCTTCTCCATGGCTGGACCCCCAAATAATATTCCTTTACGTGCTAAGTGGTATCTAGAGAGTGGGATAGGTTTAATAACTACCCTAACCCTAACGCGTACCCTAACCCTAACACCTACCCTAACCCTAACACGTACCCTAATCCTAACCCGTACCCTAAACCGAGCCCTAACCCTAACACTAACCCTAACCCTAACCCTAACCCATACCCTACGCCGTACCCGAACCCCTCCCCGAACCCGTACCCTAAGCCGTACCCTAAGCCTAACCCTAACCCTAGGCTACCCTTGACTGCTTCTGCCTCCAATAGATTTCCTAAGCACTAGTGTTTTAAGGAACAGCTTAAAAAGAGAATCCTAATGTGATTTCTTTATAATGTATGTGTTCCTTATTTTATCCTAGTGTCTAAACTCTTCTCCATGGCTGGACCCCCAAATAATATTCCTTTACGTGCTAAGGGGTATCTAGAGAGTGGGATAGGTTTAATAACTACCCTAACCCTAACGCGTTCCCTAACCCTAACACCTACCCTAACCCTAACACGTGCCCTAATCCTAACCCGTACCCTAAACCGAGCCCTAACCCTAACACTAACCCTAACCCTAACCCATACCCTACGCCGTACCCGAACCCCTCCCCGAACCCGTACCCTAAGCCGTACCCTAAGCCTAACCCTAAGCCTAACCCTAACCCTAGGCTACCCTTGACTGCTTCTGCCTCCAATAGATTTCCTAAGCACTAGTGTTTGAAGGAACAGCTTAAAAAGAGAATACTAATGTGATTTCTTTATAATGGGTGTGTTCCTTATCTTATCCTAGTGTCTAAACTCTTCTCCATGGCTGGACCCCCAAATAATATTTCTTTACGTGCTAAGGGGTATCTAGAGAGTGGGATAGGTTTAATAACTACCCTAACCCTAACGCGTACCCTAACCCTAACCCCTACCCTAACCCTAACACGTACCCTAATCCTAACCCGTACCCTAAAACGATCCCTAACCCTAACACTAACCCTAACCCTAACCAAAACCCATACCCTACGCCGAACCCGTACCCTAAGCCGTACCCTAAGCCTAACCCTAAGCCTAGCCCTAACCCTAGGCTACCCTTGAGTGCTTCGGTCTCCAATAGATTTCCTAAGAACTAGTGTTTTAAGGAACAGCTTAAAAACAGAATCCTAATGTGATTTCTAACCCGTACCCTAAACCGAGCCCTAACCCTAACACTAACCGTAACCCTAACCCATACCCTACGCCGTACCCGAACCCCTCCCCGAACCCGTACCCTAAGCCGTACCCTAAGCCTAACCCTAAGCCTAACCCTAACCCTAGGATACCCTTGACTGCTTCTGCCTCCAATAGATTTCCTAAGCACTAGTGTTTGAAGGAACAGCTTAAAAAGAGAATCCTAATGTGATTTCTTTATAATGTATGTGTTCCTTATCTTATCCTAGTGTCTAAACTCTTCTCCATGGCTGGATCCCCAAATAATATTACTTTACGTGCTAAGGGGTATCTAGAGAGTGGGATAGGTTTAATAACTACCCTAACCCTAACGCGTACCCTAACCCTAACACCTACCCTAAACCTAACACGTACCCTAATCCTAACCCGTACCCTAAACCGAGCCCTAACCCTAACACTAACCCTAACCCTAACCCATACCCTACGCCGTACCCGAACCCTAAGCCGTACCCTAAGCCTAACCCTAAGCCTAACCCTAACCCTAGGCTACCCTTGACTGCTTCTGCCTCCAATAGATTTCCTAAGCACTAGTGTTTGAAGGAACAGCTTAAAAAGAGAATCCTAATGTGATTTCTTTATAATGGGTGTGTTCCTTATCTTATCCTAGTGTCTAAACTCTTCTCCATGGCTGGACCCCCAAATAATATTCCTTTACGTGCTAAGGGGTATCTAGAGAGTGGGATAGGTTTAATAACTACCCTAACCCTAACACGTACCCTAACCCTAACCCCTACCCTAACCCTAACACGTACCCTAATCCTAACCCGTACCCTAAACCGAGCCCTAACCCTAACACTAACCCTAACCCTAACCCTAACCCATACCCTACGCCGTACCCGAACCCCTCCCCGAACCCCTACCCTAAGCCGTACCCTAACCCTAACCCTAAGCCTAACCCTAACCCTAGGCTACCCTTGACTGCTTCTGCCTCCAATAGATTTCCTAAGCACTAGTGTTTTAAGGAACAGCTTAAAAAGAGAATCTTAATGTGATTTCTTTATAATGTATGTGTTCCTTATTTTATCCTAGTGTCTAAACTCTTCTCCATGGCTGGACCCGCAAATAATATTCCTTTACGTGCTAAGGGGTATCTAGAGAGTGGGATAGGTTTAATAACTACCATAACCCTAACGCGTACCCTAACCCTAACACCTACCCTAACCCTAACACGTACCCTAATCCTAACCCGTACCCTAAACCGAGCCCTAACCCTAACCCTAACCCTAACCCTAACCCATACCCTATGCCGTACCCGAACCCCTCCCCGAACCCGTACCCTAAGCCATACCCTAAGCCTAACCCTAAGCCTAACCCTAACCCTAGGCTACCCTTGACTGCTTCTGCCTCCAATAGATTTCCTAAGCACTAGTGTTTGAAGGAACAGCTTAAAAAGAGAATCCTAATGTGATTTCTTTATAATGTATGTGTTCCTTATCTTATCCTAGTGTCTAAACTCTTCTCCATGGCTGGACGCCCAAATAATATTCCTTTACGTGCTAAGGGGTATCTAGAGAGTGGGATAGGTTTAATAACTACCCTAACCCTAACGCGTACCCTAACCCTAACACCTACCCTAACCCTAACACGTACCCTAATCCTAACCCGTACCCTAAACCGAGCCCTAACCCTAACACTAACCCTAACCCTAACCCTAACCCATACCCTACGCCGTACCCGAACCCTAAGCCGTACCCTAAGCCTAACCCTAACCCTAGGCTACCCTTGACTGCTTCTGCCTCCAATAGATTTCCTAAGCACTAGTGTTTGAAGGAACAGCTTAAAAAGAGAATCCTAATGTGATTTCTTTATAATGGGTGTGTTCCTTATCTTATCCTAGTGTCTAAACTCTTCTCCATGGCTGGACCCCCAAATAATATTCCTTTACGTGCTAAGGGGTATCTAGAGAGTGGGATGGGTTTAATAACTACCCTAACCCTAACGCGTACCCTAACCCTAACCCCTACCCTAACCCTAACACGTACCCTAATCCTAACCCGTACCCTAAACCGAGCCCTAACCCTAACACTAACCCTAACCCTAACCCATACCCTACGCCGTACCCGAACCCCTCCCCGAACCCGTACCCTAAGCCGTACCCTAACCCTAACCCTAAGCCTAACCCTAACCCTAGGCTACCCTTGACTGCTTCTGCCTCCAATAGATTTCCTAAGCACTAGTGTTTGAAGGAACAGCTTAAAAAGAGAATCCTAATGTGATTTCTTTATAATGGGTGTGTTCCTTATCTTATCCTAGTGTCTAAACTCTTCTCCATGGCTGGACCCCCAAATAATATTCCTTTACGTGCTAAGGGGTATCTAGAGAGTGGGATAGGTTTACTAACTACCCTAACCCTAACGCGTACCCTAACCCTAACCCCTACCCTAACCCTAACACGTACCCTAATCCTAACCCGTAACCTAAACCGAGCCCTAACCCTAACACTAACCCTAACCCTAACCCATACCCTACGCCGTACCCGAACCCCTCCCCGAACCCGTACCCTAAGCCGTACCCTAAGCCTAACCCTAAGCCTAACCCTAACCCTAGGCTACCCTTGACTGCTTCTGCCTCCAATAGCTTTCCTAAGCACTAGTGTTTGAAGGAACAGCTTAAAAAGAGAATCCTAATGTGATTTCTTTATAATGTATGTGTTCCTTATTTTATCCTAGTGTCTAAACTCTTCTCCGTGGCTGGACCCGCAAATAATATTCCTTTACGTGCTAAGGGGTATCCAGAGAGTGGGATAGGTTTAATAACTACCCTAACCCTAACGCGTACCCTAACCCTAACACCTACCCTAACCCTAACACGTACCCTAATCCTAACCCGTACCCTAAACCGAGCCCTAATCCTAACACTAAACCTAACCCTAACCCTAACCCATACCCTACGCCGTACCCGAACCCCTCCCCGAACCCGTACCCTAAGCCGTACCCTAAGCCTAACCCTAAGCCTAACCCTAACCCTAGGCTACCCTTGACTGCTTCTGCCTCCAATAGATTTCCTAAGCACTAGTGTTTTAAGGAACAGCTTAAAAAGAGAATCCTAATGTGATTTCTTTATAATGTATGTGTTCCTTATTTTATCCTAGTGTCTAAACTCTTCTCCATGGCTGGACCCCCAAATAATATTCCTTTACGTGCTAAGGGGTATCTAGAGAGTGGGATAGGTTTAATAACTACCCTAACCCTAACGCGTACCCTAACCCTAACACCTACCCTAACCCTAACACGTACCCTAATCCTAACCCGTACCCTAAACTGAGCCCTAACCCTATCACTAACCCTAACCCTAACCCTAACCCATACCCTACGCCGTACCCGAACCCCTCCCCGAACCCGTACCCTAAGCCGTACCCTAAGCCTAACCCTAAGCCTAACCCTAACCCTAGGCTACCCTTGACTGCTTCTGCCTCCAATAGATTTCCTAAGCACTAGTGTTTTAAGGAACAGCTTAAAAAGAGAATCCTAATGTGATTTCTTTATAATGTATGTGTTCCTTATTTTATCCTAGTGTCTAAACTCTTCTCCATGGCTGGACCCCCAAATAATATTCCTTTACGTGCTAAGGGGTATCTAGAGAGTGGGATAGGTTTAATAACTACCCTAACCCTAATGCGTACCCTAACCCTAACACCTACCCTAACCCTAACACGTACCCTAATCCTAACCCGTACCCTAAACCGAGCCCTAACCCTAACACTAACCCTAACCCTAACCCTAACCCATACCCTACGCCGTACCCGAACCCCTCCCCGAACCCGTACCCTAAGCCGTACCCTAAGCCTAACCCTAAGCCTAACCCTAACCCTAGGCTACCCTTGACTGCTTCTGCCTCCAATAGATTTCCTAAGCACTAGTGTTGTAAGGAACAGCTTAAAAAGAGAATCCTAATGTGATTTCTTTATAATGGGTGTGTTCCTTATCTTATCCTAGTGTCTAAACTCTTCTCCATGGCTGGACCCCCAAATAATATTCCTTTACGTGCTAAGGGGTATCTAGAGAGTGGGATAGGTTTAATAACTACCCTAACCCTAACGCGTACCCTAACCCTAACCCCTACCCTAACCCTAACACGTACCCTAATCCTAACCCGTACCCTAAACCGAGCCCTAACCCTAACACTAACCCTAACCCTAACCCTAACCCATACCCTACGCCGTACCCGAACCCCTCCCCGAACCCCTACCCTAAGCCGTACCCTAACCCTAACCCTAAGCCTAACCCTAACCCTAGGCTACCCTTGACTGCTTCTGCCTCCAATAGATTTCCTAAGCACTAGTGTTTTAAGGAACAGCTTAAAAAGAGAATCCTAATGTGATTTCTTTATAATGTATGTGTTCCTTATTTTATCCTAGTGTCTAAACTCTTCTCCATGGCTGGACCCCCAAATAATATTCCTTTACGTGCTAAGTGGTATCTAGAGAGTGGGATAGGTTTAATAACTACCCTAACCCTAACGCGTACCCTAACCCTAACACCTACCCTAACCCTAACACGTACCCTAATCCTAACCCGTACCCTAAACCGAGCCCTAACCCTAACACTAACCCTAACCCTAACCCTAACCCATACCCTACGCCGTACCCGAACCCCTCCCCGAACCCGTACCCTAAGCCGTACCCTAAGCCTAACCCTAAGCCTAACCCTAACCCTAGGCTACCCTTGACTGCTTCTGCCTCCAATAGATTTCCTAAGCACTAGTGTTTGAAGGAACAGCTTAAAAAGAGAATCCTAATGTGATTTCTTTATAATGTATGTGTTCCTTATTTTATCCTAGTGTCTAAACTCTTCTCCATGGCTGGACCCCCAAATAATATTCCTTTACGTGCTAAGGGGTATCTAGAGAGTGGGATAGGTTTAATAACTACCCTAACCCTAACGCGTTCCCTAACCCTAACACCTACCCTAACCCTAACACGTGCCCTAATCCTAACCCGTACCCTAAACCGAGCCCTAACCCTAACACTAACCCTAACCCTAACCCATAACCTACGCCGTACCCGAACCCCTCCCCGAACCCGTACCCTAAGCCGTACCCTAAGCCTAACCCTAAGCCTAACCCTAACCCTAGGCTACCCTTGACTGCTTCTGCCTCCAATAGATTTCCTAAGCACTAGTGTTTGAAGGAACAGCTTAAAAAGAGAATACTAATGTGATTTCTTTATAATGGGTGTGTTCCTTATCTTATCCTAGTGTCTAAACTCTTCTCCATGGCTGGACCCCCAAATAATATTTCTTTACGTGCTAAGGGGTATCTAGAGAGTGGGATAGGTTTAATAACTACCCTAACCCTAACGCGTACCCTAACCCTAACCCCTACCCTAACCCTAACACGTACCCTAATCCTAACCCGTACCCTAAAACGATCCCTAACCCTAACACTAACCCTAACCCTAACCAAAACCCATACCCTACGCCGAACCCGTACCCTAAGCCGTACCCTAAGCCTAACCCTAAGCCTAGCCCTAACCCTAGGCTACCCTTGAGTGCTTCGGTCTCCAATAGATTTCCTAAGAACTAGTGTTTTAAGGAACAGCTTAAAAACAGAATCCTAATGTGATTTCTAACCCGTACCCTAAACCGAGCCCTAACCCTAACACTAACCGTAACCCTAACCCATACCCTACGCCGTACCCGAACCCCTCCCCGAACCCGTACCCTAAGCCGTACCCTAAGCCTAACCCTAAGCCTAACCCTAACCCTAGGATACCCTTGACTGCTTCTGCCTCCAATAGATTTCCTAAGCACTAGTGTTTGAAGGAACAGCTTAAAAAGAGAATCCTAATGTGATTTCTTTATAATGTATGTGTTCCTTATCTTATCCTAGTGTCTAAACTCTTCTCCATGGCTGGATCCCCAAATAATATTACTTTACGTGCTAAGGGGTATCTAGAGAGTGGGATAGGTTTAATAACTACCCTAACCCTAACGCGTACCCTAACCCTAACACCTACCCTAACCCTAACACGTACCCTAATCCTAACCCGTACCCTAAACCGAGCCCTAACCCTAACACTAACCCTAACCCTAACCCATACCCTACGCCGTACCCGAACCCTAAGCCGTACCCTAAGCCTAACCCTAAGCCTAACCCTAACCCTAGGCTACCCTTGACTGCTTCTGCCTCCAATAGATTTCCTAAGCACTAGTGTTTGAAGGAACAGCTTAAAAAGAGAATCCTAATGTGATTTCTTTATAATGGGTGTGTTCCTTATCTTATCCTAGTGTCTAAACTCTTCTCCATGGCTGGACCCCCAAATAATATTCCTTTACGTGCTAAGGGGTATCTAGAGAGTGGGATAGGTTTAATAACTACCCTAACCCTAACACGTACCCTAACCCTAACCCCTACCCTAACCCTAACACGTACCCTAATCCTAACCCGTACCCTAAACCGAGCCCTAACCCTAACACTAACCCTAACCCTAACCCTAACCCATACCCTACGCCGTACCCGAACCCCTCCCCGAACCCCTACCCTAAGCCGTACCCTAACCCTAACCCTAAGCCTAACCCTAACCCTAGGCTACCCTTGACTGCTTCTGCCTCCAATAGATTTCCTAAGCACTAGTGTTTTAAGGAACAGCTTAAAAAGAGAATCCTAATGTGATTTCTTTATAATGTATGTGTTCCTTATTTTATCCTAGTGTCTAAACTCTTCTCCATGGCTGGACCCGCAAATAATATTCCTTTACGTGCTAAGGGGTATCTAGAGAGTGGGATAGGTTTAATAACTACCATAACCCTAACGCGTACCCTAACCCTAACACCTACCCTAACCCTAACACGTACCCTAATCCTAACCCGTACCCTAAACCGAGCCCTAACCCTAACCCTAACCCTAACCCTAACCCATACCCTATGCCGTACCCGAACCCCTCCCCGAACCCGTACCCTAAGCCATACCCTAAGCCTAACCCTAAGCCTAACCCTAACCCTAGGCTACCCTTGACTGCTTCTGCCTCCAATAGATTTCCTAAGCACTAGTGTTTGAAGGAACAGCTTAAAAAGAGAATCCTAATGTGATTTCTTTATAATGTATGTGTTCCTTATCTTATCCTAGTGTCTAAACTCTTCTCCATGGCTGGACGCCCAAATAATATTCCTTTACGTGCTAAGGGGTATCTAGAGAGTGGGATAGGTTTAATAACTACCCTAACCCTAACGCGTACCCTAACCCTAACACCTACCCTAACCCTAACACGTACCCTAATCCTAACCCGTACCCTAAACCGAGCCCTAACCCTAACACTAACCCTAACCCTAACCCTAACCCATACCCTACGCCGTACCCGAACCCTAAGCCGTACCCTAAGCCTAACCCTAACCCTAGGCTACCCTTGACTGCTTCTGCCTCCAATAGATTTCCGAAGCACTAGTGTTTGAAGGAACAGCTTAAAAAGAGAATCCTAATGTGATTTCTTTATAATGGGTGTGTTCCTTATCTTATCCTAGTGTCTAAACTCTTCTCCATGGCTGGACCCCCAAATAATATTCCTTTACGTGCTAAGGGGTATCTAGAGAGTGGGATGGGTTTAATAACTACCCTAACCCTAACGCGTACCCTAACCCTAACCCCTACCCTAACCCTAACACGTACCCTAATCCTAACCCGTACCCTAAACCGAGCCCTAACCCTAACACTAACCCTAACCCTAACCCTAACCCATACCCTACGCCGTACCCAAACCCCTCCCCGAACCCCTACCCTAAGCCGTACCCTAACCCTAACCCTAAGCCTAACCCTAACCCTAGGCTACCCTTGACTGCTTCTGCCTCCAATAGATTTCCTAAGCACTAGTGTTTTAAGGAACAGCTTAAAAAGAGAATCCTAATGTGATTTCTTTATAATGTATGTGTTCCTTATTTTATCCTAGTGTCTAAACTCTTCTCCATGGCTGGACCCCCAAATAATATTCCTTTACGTGCTAAGGGGTATCTAGAGAGTGGGATAGGTTTAATAACTTCCCTAACCCTAACGCGTACTCTAACCCTAACCCCTACCCTAACCCTAACACGTACCCTAATCCTAACCTGTACCCTAAACCGAGCCCTAACCCTAACACTAACCCTAACCCTAACCCTAACCCATACCCTACGCCGTACCCGAACCCCTCCCCGAACCCGTACCCTAAGCCGTACCCTAACCCTAACCCTAAGCCTAACCCTAACCCTAGGCTACCCTTGCCTGCTTCTGCCTCCAATAGATTTCCTAAGCACTAGTGTTTGAAGGAACAGCTTAAAAAGAGAATCCTAATGTGATTTCTTTATAATGGGTGTGTTCCTTATCTTATCCTAGTGTCTAAACTCTTCTCCATGGCTGGACCCCCAAATAATATTCCTTTACGTGCTAAGGGGTATCTAGAGAGTGGGATAGGTTTACTAACTACCCTAACCCTAACGCGTACCCTAACCCTAACCCCTACCCTAACCCTAACACGTACCCTAATCCTAACCCGTAACCTAAACCGAGCCCTAACCCTAACACTAACCCTAACCCTAACCCATACCCTACGCCGTACCCGAACCCCTCCCCGAACCCGTACCCTAAGCCGTACCCTAAGCCTAACCCTAAGCCTAACCCTAACCCTAGGCTACCCTTGACTGCTTCTGCCTCCAATAGATTTCCTAAGCACTAGTGTTTGAAGGAACAGCTTAAAAAGAGAATCCTAATGTGATTTCTTTATAATGTATGTGTTCCTTATTTTATCCTAGTGTCTAAACTCTTCTCCGTGGCTGGACCCGCAAATAATATTCCTTTACGTGCTAAGGGGTATCCAGAGAGTGGGATAGGTTTAATAACTACCCTAACCCTAACGCGTACCCTAACCCTAACACCTACCCTAACCCTAACACGTACCCTAATCCTAACCCGTACCCTAAACCGAGCCCTAATCCTAACACTAAACCTAACCCTAACCCTAACCCATACCCTACGCCGTACCCGAACCCCTCCCCGAACCCGTACCCTAAGCCGTACCCTAAGCCTAACCCTAAGCCTAACCCTAACCCTAGGCTACCCTTGACTGCTTCTGCCTCCAATAGATTTCCTAAGCACTAGTGTTTTAAGGAACAGCTTAAAAAGAGAATCCTAATGTGATTTCTTTATAATGTATGTGTTCCTTATTTTATCCTAGTGTCTAAACTCTTCTCCATGGCTGGACCCCCAAATAATATTCCTTTACGTGCTAAGGGGTATCTAGAGAGTGGGATGGGTTTAATAACTACCCTAACCCTAACGCGTACCCTAACCCTAACCCCTACCCTAACCCTAACACGTACCCTAATCCTAACCCGTACCCTAAACCGAGCCCTAACCCTAACACTAACCCTAACCCTAACCCTAACCCATACCCTACGCCGTACCCAAACCCCTCCCCGAACCCCTACCCTAAGCCGTACCCTAACCCTAACCCTAAGCCTAACCCTAACCCTAGGCTACCCTTGACTGCTTCTGCCTCCAATAGATTTCCTAAGCACTAGTGTTTTAAGGAACAGCTTAAAAAGAGAATCCTAATGTGATTTCTTTATAATGTATGTGTTCCTTATTTTATCCTAGTGTCTAAACTCTTCTCCATGGCTGGACCCCCAAATAATATTCCTTTACGTGCTAAGGGGTATCTAGAGAGTGGGATAGGTTTAATAACTTCCCTAACCCTAACGCGTACTCTAACCCTAACCCCTACCCTAACCCTAACACGTACCCTAATCCTAACCCGTACCCTAAACCGAGCCCTAACCCTAACACTAACCCTAACCCTAACCCTAACCCATACCCTACGCCGTACCCGAACCCCTCCCCGAACCCGTACCCTAAGCCGTACCCTAACCCTAACCCTAAGCCTAACCCTAACCCTAGGCTACCCTTGACTGCTTCTGCCTCCAATAGATTTCCTAAGCACTAGTGTTTGAAGGAACAGCTTAAAAAGAGAATCCTAATGTGATTTCTTTATAATGGGTGTGTTCCTTATCTTATCCTAGTGTCTAAACTCTTCTCCATGGCTGGACCCCCAAATAATATTCCTTTACGTGCTAAGGGGTATCTAGAGAGTGGGATAGGTTTACTAACTACCCTAACCCTAACGCGTACCCTAACCCTAACCCCTACCCTAACCCTAACACGTACCCTAATCCTAACCCGTAACCTAAACCGAGCCCTAACCCTAACACTAACCCTAACCCTAACCCATACCCTACGCCGTACCCGAACCCCTCCCCGAACCCGTACCCTAAGCCGTACCCTAAGCCTAACCCTAAGCCTAACCCTAACCCTAGGCTACCCTTGACTGCTTCTGCCTCCAATAGATTTCCTAAGCACTAGTGTTTGAAGGAACAGCTTAAAAAGAGAATCCTAATGTGATTTCTTTATAATGTATGTGTTCCTTATTTTATCCTAGTGTCTAAACTCTTCTCCGTGGCTGGACCCGCAAATAATATTCCTTTACGTGCTAAGGGGTATCCAGAGAGTGGGATAGGTTTAATAACTACCCTAACCCTAACGCGTACCCTAACCCTAACACCTACCCTAACCCTAACACGTACCCTAATCCTAACCCGTACCCTAAACCGAGCCCTAATCCTAACACTAAACCTAACCCTAACCCTAACCCATACCCTACGCCGTACCCGAACCCCTCCCCGAACCCGTACCCTAAGCCGTACCCTAAGCCTAACCCTAAGCCTAACCCTAACCCTAGGCTACCCTTGACTGCTTCTGCCTCCAATAGATTTCCTAAGCACTAGTGTTTTAAGGAACAGCTTAAAAAGAGAATCCTAATGTGATTTCTTTATAATGTATGTGTTCCTTATTTTATCCTAGTGTCTAAACTCTTCTCCATGGCTGGACCCCCAAATAATATTCCTTTACGTGCTAAGGGGTATCTAGAGAGTGGGATAGGTTTAATAACTACCCTAACCCTAACGCGTACCCTAACCCTAACCCCTACCCTAACCCTAACACGTACCCTAATCCTAACCCGTACCCTAAACCGAGCCCTAACCCTAACACTAACCCTAACCCTAACCCTAACCCATACCCTACGCCGTACCCGAACCCCTCCCCAAACCCGTACCCTAAGCCGTACCCTAAGCCTAACCCTAAGCCTAACCCTAACCCTAGGCTACCCTTGACTGCTTCTGCCTCCAATAGATTTCCTAAGCACTAGTGTTGTAAGGAACAGCTTAAAAAGAGAATCCTAATGTGATTTCTTTATAATGGGTGTGTTCCTTATCTTATCCTAGTGTCTAAACTCTTCTCCATGGCTGCACCCCCAAAAATATTCCTTTACGTGCTAAGGGGTATCTAGAGAGTGGGATAGGTTTACTAACTACCCTAACCCTAATGCGTACCCTAACCCTAACCCCTACCCTAACCCTAACACGTACCCTAATCCTAACCCGTACCCTAAAACGATCCCTAACCCTAACACTAACCCTAACCCTAACCCAAACCCATACCCTACGCCGAACCCGTACCCTAAGCCGTACCCTAAGCCTAACCCTAAGCCTAGCCCTAACCCTAGGCTACCCTTGAGTGCTTCGGTCTCCAATAGATTTCCTAAGAACTAGTGTTTTAAGGAACAGCTTAAAAACAGAATCCTAATGTGATTTCTAACCCGTACCCTAAACCGAGCCCTAACCCTAACACTAACCGTAACCCTAACCCATACCCTACGCCGTACCCGAACCCCTCCCCGAACCCGTACCCTAAGCCGTACCCTAAGCCTAACCCTAAGCCTAACCCTAACCCTAGGATACCCTTGACTGCTTCTGCCTCCAATAGATTTCCTAAGCACTAGTGTTTTAAGGAACAGCTTAAAAAGAGAATCCTAATGTGATTTCTTTATAATGTATGTGTTCCTTATTTTATCCTAGTGTCTAAACTCTTCTCCATGGCTGGACCCCCAAATAATATTCCTTTACGTGCTAAGTGGTATCTAGAGAGTGGGATAGGTTTAATAACTACCCTAACCCTAACGCGTACCCTAACCCTAACACCTACCCTAACCCTAACACGTACCCTAATCCTAACCCGTACCCTAAACCGAGCCCTAACCCTAACACTAACCCTAACCCTAACCCTAACCCATACCCTACGCCGTACCCGAACCCCTCCCCGAACCCGTACCCTAAGCCGTACCCTAAGCCTAACCCTAAGCCTAACCCTAACCCTAGGCTACCCTTGACTGCTTCTGCCTCCAATAGATTTCCTAAGCACTAGTGTTTGAAGGAACAGCTTAAAAAGAGAATCCTAATGTGATTTCTTTATAATGTATGTGTTCCTTATTTTATCCTAGTGTCTAAACTCTTCTCCATGGCTGGACCCCCAAATAATATTCCTTTACGTGCTAAGGGGTATCTAGAGAGTGGGATAGGTTTAATAACTACCCTAACCCTAACGCGTTCCCTAACCCTAACACCTACCCTAACCCTAACACGTGCCCTAATCCTAACCCGTACCCTAAACCGAGCCCTAACCCTAACACTAACCCTAACCCTAACCCATACCCTACGCCGTACCCGAACCCCTCCCCGAACCCGTACCCTAAGCCGTACCCTAAGCCTAACCCTAAGCCTAACCCTAACCCTAGGCTACCCTTGACTGCTTCTGCCTCCAATAGATTTCCTAAGCACTAGTGTTTGAAGGAACAGCTTAAAAAGAGAATACTAATGTGATTTCTTTATAATGGGTGTGTTCCTTATCTTATCCTAGTGTCTAAACTCTTCTCCATGGCTGGACCCCCAAATAATATTTCTTTACGTGCTAAGGGGTATCTAGAGAGTGGGATAGGTTTAATAACTACCCTAACCCTAACGCGTACCCTAACCCTAACCCCTACCCTAACCCTAACACGTACCCTAATCCTAACCCGTACCCTAAAACGATCCCTAACCCTAACACTAACCCTAACCCTAACCAAAACCCATACCCTACGCCGAACCCGTACCCTAAGCCGTACCCTAAGCCTAACCCTAAGCCTAGCCCTAACCCTAGGCTACCCTTGAGTGCTTCGGTCTCCAATAGATTTCCTAAGAACTAGTGTTTTAAGGAACAGCTTAAAAACAGAATCCTAATGTGATTTCTAACCCGTACCCTAAACCGAGCCCTAACCCTAACACTAACCGTAACCCTAACCCATACCCTACGCCGTACCCGAACCCCTCCCCGAACCCGTACCCTAAGCCGTACCCTAAGCCTAACCCTAAGCCTAACCCTAACCCTAGGATACCCTTGACTGCTTCTGCCTCCAATAGATTTCCTAAGCACTAGTGTTTGAAGGAACAGCTTAAAAAGAGAATCCTAATGTGATTTCTTTATAATGTATGTGTTCCTTATCTTATCCTAGTGTCTAAACTCTTCTCCATGGCTGGATCCCCAAATAATATTACTTTACGTGCTAAGGGGTATCTAGAGAGTGGGATAGGTTTAATAACTACCCTAACCCTAACGCGTACCCTAACCCTAACACCTACCCTAACCCTAACACGTACCCTAATCCTAACCCGTACCCTAAACCGAGCCCTAACCCTAACACTAACCCTAACCCTAACCCATACCCTACGCCGTACCCGAACCCTAAGCCGTACCCTAAGCCTAACCCTAAGCCTAACCCTAACCCTAGGCTACCCTTGACTGCTTCTGCCTCCAATAGATTTCCTAAGCACTAGTGTTTGAAGGAACAGCTTAAAAAGAGAATCCTAATGTGATTTCTTTATAATGGGTGTGTTCCTTATCTTATCCTAGTGTCTAAACTCTTCTCCATGGCTGGACCCCCAAATAATATTCCTTTACGTGCTAAGGGGTATCTAGAGAGTGGGATAGGTTTAATAACTACCCTAACCCTAACACGTACCCTAACCCTAACCCCTACCCTAACCCTAACACGTACCCTAATCCTAACCCGTACCCTAAACCGAGCCCTAACCCTAACACTAACCCTAACCCTAACCCTAACCCATACCCTACGCCGTACCCGAACCCCTCCCCGAACCCCTACCCTAAGCCGTACCCTAACCCTAACCCTAAGCCTAACCCTAACCCTAGGCTACCCTTGACTGCTTCTGCCTCCAATAGATTTCCTAAGCACTAGTGTTTTAAGGAACAGCTTAAAAAGAGAATCCTAATGTGATTTCTTTATAATGTATGTGTTCCTTATTTTATCCTAGTGTCTAAACTCTTCTCCATGGCTGGACCCGCAAATAATATTCCTTTACGTGCTAAGGGGTATCTAGAGAGTGGGATAGGTTTAATAACTACCATAACCCTAACGCGTACCCTAACCCTAACACCTACCCTAACCCTAACACGTACCCTAATCCTAACCCGTACCCTAAACCGAGCCCTAACCCTAACCCTAACCCTAACCCTAACCCATACCCTATGCCGTACCCGAACCCCTCCCCGAACCCGTACCCTAAGCCATACCCTAAGCCTAACCCTAAGCCTAACCCTAACCCTAGGCTACCCTTGACTGCTTCTGCCTCCAATAGATTTCCTAAGCACTAGTGTTTGAAGGAACAGCTTAAAAAGAGAATCCTAATGTGATTTCTTTATAATGTATGTGTTCCTTATCTTATCCTAGTGTCTAAACTCTTCTCCATGGCTGGACGCCCAAATAATATTCCTTTACGTGCTAAGGGGTATCTAGAGAGTGGGATAGGTTTAATAACTACCCTAACCCTAACGCGTACCCTAACCCTAACACCTACCCTAACCCTAACACGTACCCTAATCCTAACCCGTACCCTAAACCGAGCCCTAACCCTAACACTAACCCTAACCCTAACCCTAACCCATACCCTACGCCGTACCCGAACCCTAAGCCGTACCCTAAGCCTAACCCTAACCCTAGGCTACCCTTGACTGCTTCTGCCTCCAATAGATTTCCGAAGCACTAGTGTTTGAAGGAACAGCTTAAAAAGAGAATCCTAATGTGATTTCTTTATAATGGGTGTGTTCCTTATCTTATCCTAGTGTCTAAACTCTTCTCCATGGCTGGACCCCCAAATAATATTCCTTTACGTGCTAAGGGGTATCTAGAGAGTGGGATGGGTTTAATAACTACCCTAACCCTAACGCGTACCCTAACCCTAACCCCTACCCTAACCCTAACACGTACCCTAATCCTAACCCGTACCCTAAACCGAGCCCTAACCCTAACACTAACCCTAACCCTAACCCTAACCCATACCCTACGCCGTACCCAAACCCCTCCCCGAACCCCTACCCTAAGCCGTACCCTAACCCTAACCCTAAGCCTAACCCTAACCCTAGGCTACCCTTGACTGCTTCTGCCTCCAATAGATTTCCTAAGCACTAGTGTTTTAAGGAACAGCTTAAAAAGAGAATCCTAATGTGATTTCTTTATAATGTATGTGTTCCTTATTTTATCCTAGTGTCTAAACTCTTCTCCATGGCTGGACCCCCAAATAATATTCCTTTACGTGCTAAGGGGTATCTAGAGAGTGGGATAGGTTTAATAACTTCCCTAACCCTAACGCGTACTCTAACCCTAACCCCTACCCTAACCCTAACACGTACCCTAATCCTAACCTGTACCCTAAACCGAGCCCTAACCCTAACACTAACCCTAACCCTAACCCTAACCCATACCCTACGCCGTACCCGAACCCCTCCCCGAACCCGTACCCTAAGCCGTACCCTAACCCTAACCCTAAGCCTAACCCTAACCCTAGGCTACCCTTGACTGCTTCTGCCTCCAATAGATTTCCTAAGCACTAGTGTTTGAAGGAACAGCTTAAAAAGAGAATCCTAATGTGATTTCTTTATAATGGGTGTGTTCCTTATCTTATCCTAGTGTCTAAACTCTTCTCCATGGCTGGACCCCCAAATAATATTCCTTTACGTGCTAAGGGGTATCTAGAGAGTGGGATAGGTTTACTAACTACCCTAACCCTAACGCGTACCCTAACCCTAACCCCTACCCTAACCCTAACACGTACCCTAATCCTAACCCGTAACCTAAACCGAGCCCTAACCCTAACACTAACCCTAACCCTAACCCATACCCTACGCCGTACCCGAACCCCTCCCCGAACCCGTACCCTAAGCCGTACCCTAAGCCTAACCCTAAGCCTAACCCTAACCCTAGGCTACCCTTGACTGCTTCTGCCTCCAATAGATTTCCTAAGCACTAGTGTTTGAAGGAACAGCTTAAAAAGAGAATCCTAATGTGATTTCTTTATAATGTATGTGTTCCTTATTTTATCCTAGTGTCTAAACTCTTCTCCGTGGCTGGACCCGCAAATAATATTCCTTTACGTGCTAAGGGGTATCCAGAGAGTGGGATAGGTTTAATAACTACCCTAACCCTAACGCGTACCCTAACCCTAACACCTACCCTAACCCTAACACGTACCCTAATCCTAACCCGTACCCTAAACCGAGCCCTAATCCTAACACTAAACCTAACCCTAACCCTAACCCATACCCTACGCCGTACCCGAACCCCTCCCCGAACCCGTACCCTAAGCCGTACCCTAAGCCTAACCCTAAGCCTAACCCTAACCCTAGGCTACCCTTGACTGCTTCTGCCTCCAATAGATTTCCTAAGCACTAGTGTTTTAAGGAACAGCTTAAAAAGAGAATCCTAATGTGATTTCTTTATAATGTATGTGTTCCTTATTTTATCCTAGTGTCTAAACTCTTCTCCATGGCTGGACCCCCAAATAATATTCCTTTACGTGCTAAGGGGTATCTAGAGAGTGGGATGGGTTTAATAACTACCCTAACCCTAACGCGTACCCTAACCCTAACCCCTACCCTAACCCTAACACGTACCCTAATCCTAACCCGTACCCTAAACCGAGCCCTAACCCTAACACTAACCCTAACCCTAACCCTAACCCATACCCTACGCCGTACCCAAACCCCTCCCCGAACCCCTACCCTAAGCCGTACCCTAACCCTAACCCTAAGCCTAACCCTAACCCTAGGCTACCCTTGACTGCTTCTGCCTCCAATAGATTTCCTAAGCACTAGTGTTTTAAGGAACAGCTTAAAAAGAGAATCCTAATGTGATTTCTTTATAATGTATGTGTTCCTTATTTTATCCTAGTGTCTAAACTCTTCTCCATGGCTGGACCCCCAAATAATATTCCTTTACGTGCTAAGGGGTATCTAGAGAGTGGGATAGGTTTAATAACTTCCCTAACCCTAACGCGTACTCTAACCCTAACCCCTACCCTAACCCTAACACGTACCCTAATCCTAACCCGTACCCTAAACCGAGCCCTAACCCTAACACTAACCCTAACCCTAACCCTAACCCATACCCTACGCCGTACCCGAACCCCTCCCCGAACCCGTACCCTAAGCCGTACCCTAACCCTAACCCTAAGCCTAACCCTAACCCTAGGCTACCCTTGACTGCTTCTGCCTCCAATAGATTTCCTAAGCACTAGTGTTTGAAGGAACAGCTTAAAAAGAGAATCCTAATGTGATTTCTTTATAATGGGTGTGTTCCTTATCTTATCCTAGTGTCTAAACTCTTCTCCATGGCTGGACCCCCAAATAATATTCCTTTACGTGCTAAGGGGTATCTAGAGAGTGGGATAGGTTTACTAACTACCCTAACCCTAACGCGTACCCTAACCCTAACCCCTACCCTAACCCTAACACGTACCCTAATCCTAACCCGTAACCTAAACCGAGCCCTAACCCTAACACTAACCCTAACCCTAACCCATACCCTACGCCGTACCCGAACCCCTCCCCGAACCCGTACCCTAAGCCGTACCCTAAGCCTAACCCTAAGCCTAACCCTAACCCTAGGCTACCCTTGACTGCTTCTGCCTCCAATAGATTTCCTAAGCACTAGTGTTTGAAGGAACAGCTTAAAAAGAGAATCCTAATGTGATTTCTTTATAATGTATGTGTTCCTTATTTTATCCTAGTGTCTAAACTCTTCTCCGTGGCTGGACCCGCAAATAATATTCCTTTACGTGCTAAGGGGTATCCAGAGAGTGGGATAGGTTTAATAACTACCCTAACCCTAACGCGTACCCTAACCCTAACACCTACCCTAACCCTAACACGTACCCTAATCCTAACCCGTACCCTAAACCGAGCCCTAATCCTAACACTAAACCTAACCCTAACCCTAACCCATACCCTACGCCGTACCCGAACCCCTCCCCGAACCCGTACCCTAAGCCGTACCCTAAGCCTAACCCTAAGCCTAACCCTAACCCTAGGCTACCCTTGACTGCTTCTGCCTCCAATAGATTTCCTAAGCACTAGTGTTTTAAGGAACAGCTTAAAAAGAGAATCCTAATGTGATTTCTTTATAATGTATGTGTTCCTTATTTTATCCTAGTGTCTAAACTCTTCTCCATGGCTGGACCCCCAAATAATATTCCTTTACGTGCTAAGGGGTATCTAGAGAGTGGGATAGGTTTAATAACTACCCTAACCCTAACGCGTACCCTAACCCTAACACCTACCCTAACCCTAACACGTACCCTAATCCTAACCCGTACCCTAAACTGAGCCCTAACCCTATCACTAACCCTAACCCTAACCCTAACCCATACCCTACGCCGTACCCGAACCCCTCCCCGAACCCGTACCCTAAGCCGTACCCTAAGCCTAACCCTAAGCCTAACCCTAACCCTAGGCTACCCTTGACTGCTTCTGCCTCCAATAGATTTCCTAAGCACTAGTGTTTTAAGGAACAGCTTAAAAAGAGAATCCTAATGTGATTTCTTTATAATGTATGTGTTCCTTATTTTATCCTAGTGTCTAAACTCTTCTCCATGGCTGGACCCCCAAATAATATTCCTTTACGTGCTAAGGGGTATCTAGAGAGTGGGATAGGTTTAATAACTACCCTAACCCTAACGCGTACCCTAACCCTAACCCCTACCCTAACCCTAACACGTACCCTAATCCTAACCCGTACCCTAAACCGAGCCCTAACCCTAACACTAACCCTAACCCTAACCCTAACCCATACCCTACGCCGTACCCGAACCCCTCCCCAAACCCGTACCCTAAGCCGTACCCTAAGCCTAACCCTAAGCCTAACCCTAACCCTAGGCTACCCTTGACTGCTTCTGCCTCCAATAGATTTCCTAAGCACTAGTGTTGTAAGGAACAGCTTAAAAAGAGAATCCTAATGTGATTTCTTTATAATGGGTGTGTTCCTTATCTTATCCTAGTGTCTAAACTCTTCTCCATGGCTGCACCCCCAAAAATATTCCTTTACGTGCTAAGGGGTATCTAGAGAGTGGGATAGGTTTACTAACTACCCTAACCCTAATGCGTACCCTAACCCTAACCCCTACCCTAACCCTAACACGTACCCTAATCCTAACCCGTACCCTAAAACGATCCCTAACCCTAACACTAACCCTAACCCTAACCCAAACCCATACCCTACGCCGAACCCGTACCCTAAGCCGTACCCTAAGCCTAACCCTAAGCCTAGCCCTAACCCTAGGCTACCCTTGAGTGCTTCGGTCTCCAATAGATTTCCTAAGAACTAGTGTTTTAAGGAACAGCTTAAAAACAGAATCCTAATGTGATTTCTAACCCGTACCCTAAACCGAGCCCTAACCCTAACACTAACCGTAACCCTAACCCATACCCTACGCCGTACCCGAACCCCTCCCCGAACCCGTACCCTAAGCCGTACCCTAAGCCTAACCCTAAGCCTAACCCTAACCCTAGGATACCCTTGACGGCTTCTGCCTCCAATAGATTTCCTAAGCACTAGTGTTTGAAGGAACAGCTTAAAAAGAGAATCCTAATGTGATTTCTTTATAATGTATGTGTTCCTTATCTTATCCTAGTGTCTAAACTCTTCTCCATGGCTGGATCCCCAAATAATATTACTTTACGTGCTAAGGGGTATCTAGAGAGTGGGATAGGTTTAATAACTACCCTAACCCTAACGCGTACCCTAACCCTAACACCTACCCTAACCCTAACACGTACCCTAATCCTAACCCGTACCCTAAACCGAGCCCTAACCCTAACACTAACCCTATCCCTAACCCATACCCTACGCCGTACCCGAACCCTAAGCCGTACCCTAAGCCTAACCCTAAGCCTAACCCTAACCCTAGGCTACCCTTGACTGCTTCTGCCTCCAATAGATTTCCTAAGCACTAGTGTTTGAAGGAACAGCTTAAAAAGAGAATCCTAATGTGATTTCTTTATAATGGGTGTGTTCCTTATCTTATCCTAGTGTCTAAACTCTTCTCCATGGCTGGACCCCTAAATAATATTCCTTTACGTGCTAAGGGGTATCTAGAGAGTGGGATAGGTTTAATAACTACCCTAACCCTAACGCGTACCCTAACCCTAACCCCTACCCTAACCCTAACACGTAACCTAATCCTAACCCGTACCCTAAACCGAGCCCTAACCCTAACACTAACCCTAACCCTAACCCTAACCCATACCCTACGCCGTACCCGAACCCCTCCCCGAACCCCTACCCTAAGCCGTACCCTAACCCTAACCCTAAGCCTAACCCTAACCCTAGGCTACCCTTGACTGCTTCTGCCTCCAATAGATTTCCTAAGCACTAGTGTTTTAAGGAACAGCTTAAAAAGAGAATCCTAATGTGATTTCTTTATAATGTATGTGTTCCTTATTTTATCCTAGTGTCTAAACTCTTCTCCGTGGCTGGACCCGCAAATAATATTCCTTTACGTGCTAAGGGGTATCTAGTGAGTGGGATAGGTTTAATAACTACCCTAACCCTAACGCGTACCCTAACCCTAACACCTACCCTAACCCTAACACGTACCCTAATCCTAACCCGTACCCTAAACCGAGCCCTAACCCTAACACTAACCCTAACCCTAACCCATACCCTACGCCGTACCCGAACCCCTCCCCGAACCCGTACCCTAAGCCGTACCCTAAGCCTAACCCTAAGCCTAACCCTAACCCTAGGCTACCCTTGACTGCTTCTGCCTCCAATAGATTTCCTAAGCACTAGTGTTTTAAGGAACAGCTTAAAAAGAGAATCCTAATGTGATTTCTTTATAATGTATGTGTTCCTTATTTTATCCTAGTGTCTAAACTCTTCTCCATGGCTGGACCCGCAAATAATATTCCTTTACGTGCTAAGGGGTATCTAGAGAGTGGGATAGGTTTAATAACTACCATAACCCTAACGCGTACCCTAACCCTAACACCTACCCTAACCCTAACACGTACCCTAATCCTAACCCGTACCCTAAACCGAGCCCTAACCCTAACCCTAACCCTAACCCTAACCCATACCCTATGCCGTACCCGAACCCCTCCCCGAACCCGTACCCTAAGCCATACCCTAAGCCTAACCCTAAGCCTAACCCTAACCCTAGGCTACTCTTGACTGCTTCTGCCTCCAATAGATTTCCTAAGCACTAGTGTTTGAAGGAACAGCTTAAAAAGAGAATCCTAATGTGATTTCTTTATAATGTATGTGTTCCTTATCTTATCCTAGTGTCTAAACTCTTCTCCATGGCTGGACCCCCAAATAATATTCCTTTACATGCTAAGGGGTATCTAGAGAGTGGGATAGGTTTCACAACTACCCTAACCCTAACGCGTACCCTAACCCTAACACCTACCCTAACCCTAACACGTACCCTAATCCTAACCCGTACCCTAAACCGAGCCCTAACCCTAACACTAACCCTAACCCTAACCCTAACCCATACCCTACGCCGTACCCGAACCCTAAGCCGTACCCTAAGCCTAACCCTAAGCCTAACCCTAACCCTAGGCTACCCTTGACTGCTTCTGCCTCCAATAGATTTCCTAAGCACTAGTGTTTGAAGGAACAGCTTAAAAAGAGAATCCTAATGTGATTTCTTTATAATGGGTGTGTTCCTTATCTTATCCTAGTGTCTAAACTCTTCTCCATGGCTGGACGCCCAAATAATATTCCTTTACGTGCTAAGGGGTATCTAGAGAGTGGGATGGGTTTAATAACTACCCTAACCCTAACGCGTACCCTAACCCTAACCCCTACCCTAACCCTAACACGTACCCTAATCCTAACCCGTACCCTAAACCGAGCCCTAACCCTAACACTAACCCTAACCCTAACCCTAACCCATACCCTACACCGTACCCAAACCCCTCCCCGAACCCCTACCCTAAGCCGTACCCTAACCCTAACCCTAAGCCTAACCCTAACCCTAGGCTACCCTTGACTGCTTCTGCCTCCAATAGATTTCCTAAGCACTAGTGTTTTAAGGAACAGCTTAAAAAGAGAATCCTAATGTGATTTCTTTATAATGTATGTGTTCCTTATTTTATCCTAGTGTCTAAACTCTTCTCCATGGCTGGACCCCCAAATAATATTCCTTTACGTGCTAAGGGGTATCTAGAGAGTGGGATAGGTTTAATAACTTCCCTAACCCTAACGCGTACTCTAACCCTAACCCCTACCCTAACCCTAACACGTACCCTAATCCTAACCCGTACCCTAAACCGAGCCCTAACCCTAACACTAACCCTAACCCTAACCCTAACCCATACCCTACGCCGTACCCGAACCCCTCCCCGAACCCCTACCCTAAGCCGTACCCTAACCCTAACCCTAAGCCTAACCCTAACCCTAGGCTACCCTTGACTGCTTCTGCCTCCAATAGATTTCCTAAGCACTAGTGTTTGAAGGAACAGCTTAAAAAGAGAATCCTAATGTGATTTCTTTATAATGGGTGTGTTCCTTATCTTATCCTAGTGTCTAAACTTTTCTCCATGGCTGGACCCCCAAATAATATTCCTTTACGTGCTAAGGGGTATCTAGAGAGTGGGATAGGTTTACTAACTACCCTAACCCTATCGCGTACCCTAACCCTAACCCCTACCCTAACCCTAACACTAACCCTAACCCTAACCCTAACCCATACCCTACGCCGTACCCGAACCCCTCCCCGAACCCGTACCCTAAGCCGTACCCTAAGCCTAACCCTAAGCCTAACCCTAACCCTAGGCTACACTTGACTGCTTCTGCCTCCAATAGATTTCCTAAGCACTAGTGTTTGAAGGAACAGCTTAAAAAGAGAATCCTAATGTGATTTCTTTATAATGTATGTGTTCCTTATTTTATCCTAGTGTCTAAACTCTTCTCCGTGGCTGGACCCGCAAATAATATTCCTTTACGTGCTAAGGGGTATCCAGAGAGTGGGATAGGTTTAATAACTACCCTAACCCTAACGCGTACCCTAACCCTAACACCTACCCTAACCCTAACACGTACCCTAATCCTAACCCGTACCCTAAACCGAGCCCTAATCCTAACACTAACCCTAACCCTAACCCTAACCCATACCCTACGCCGTACCCGAACCCCTCCCCGAACCCGTACCCTAAGCCGTACCCTAAGCCTAACCCTAAGCCTAACCCTAACCCTAGGCTACCCTTGACTGCTTCTGCCTCCAATAGATTTCCTAAGCACTAGTGTTTTAAGGAACAGCTTAAAAAGAGAATCCTAATGTGATTTCTTTATAATGTATGTGTTCCTTATTTTATCCTAGTGTCTAAACTCTTCTCCATGGCTGGACCCGCAAATAATATTCCTTTACGTGCTAAGGGGTATCTAGAGAGTGGGATAGGTTTAATAACTACCATAACCCTAACGCGTACCCTAACCCTAACACCTACCCTAACCCTAACACGTACCCTAATCCTAACCCGTACCCTAAACCGAGCCCTAACCCTAACCCTAACCCTAACCCTAACCCATACCCTATGCCGTACCCGAACCCCTCCCCGAACCCGTACCCTAAGCCATACCCTAAGCCTAACCCTAAGCCTAACCCTAACCCTAGGCTACCCTTGACTGCTTCTGCCTCCAATAGATTTCCTAAGCACTAGTGTTTGAAGGAACAGCTTAAAAAGAGAATCCTAATGTGATTTCTTTATAATGTATGTGTTCCTTATCTTATCCTAGTGTCTAAACTCTTCTCCATGGCTGGACCCCCAAATAATATTCCTTTACGTGCTAAGGGGTATCTAGAGAGTGGGATAGGTTTAATAACTACCCTAACCCTAACGCATACCCTAACCCTAACACCTACCCTAACCCTAACACGTACCCTAATCCTAACCCGTACCCTAAACCGAGCCCTAACCCTAACACTAACCCTAACCCTAACCCTAACCCATACCCTACGCCGTACCCGAACCCTAAGCCATACCCTAAGCCTAACCCTAAGCCTAACCGTAACCCTAGGCTACCCTTGACTGCTTCTGCCTCCAATAGATTTCCTAAGCACTAGTGTTTTAAGGAACAGCTTAAAAAGAGAATCCTAATGTGATTTCTTTATAATGGGTGTGTTCCTTATCTTATCCTAGTGTCTAAACTCTTCTCCATGGCTGGACCCCCAAATAATATTCCTTTACGTGCTAAGGGGTATCTAGAGAGTGGGATAGGTTTAATAACTACCCTAACCCTAACGCGTACCCTAACCCTAACCCCTACCCTAACCCTAACACGTACCCTAATCCTAACCCGTACCCTAAACCGAGCCCTAACCCTAACACTAACCCTAACCCTAACCCATACCCTACGCCGTACCCGAACCCCTCCCCGAACCCCTACCCTAAGCCGTACCCTAAGCCTAACCCTAAGCCTAACCCTAACCCTAGGCTACCCTTGACTGTTTCTGCCTCCAATAGATTTCCTAAGCACTAGTGTTTTAAGGAACAGCTTAAAAAGAGAATCCTAATGTGATTTCTTTATAATGTATGTGTTCCTTATTTTATCCTAGTGTCTAAACTCTTCTCCATGGCTGGACCCCCAAATAATATTCCTTTACGTGCTAAGGGGTATCTAGAGAGTGGGATAGGTTTAATAACTACCCTAACCCTAACGCGTACCCTAACCCTAACACCTACCCTAACCCTAACACGTACCCTAATCCTAACCCGTACCCTAAACCGAGCCCTAACCATAACACTAACCCTAACCCTAACCCTAACCCATACCCTACGCCGTACCCGAACCCCTCCCCGAACCCGTACCCTAAGCCATACCCTAAGCCTAACCCTAAGCCTAACCCTAACCCTAGGCTACCCTTGACTGCTTCTGCCTCCAATAGATTTCCTAAGCACTAGTGTTTGAAGGAACAGCTTAAAAAGAGAATCCTAATGTGATTTCTTTATAATGGGTGTGTTCCTTATCTTATCCTAGTGTCTAAACTCTTCTCCATGGCTGGACCCCCAAATAATATTCCTTTACGTGCTAAGGGGTATCTAGAGAGTGGGATAGGTTTAATAACTACCCTAACCCTAACGCGTACCCTAACCCTAACCCCTACCCTAACCCTAACACGTACCCTAATCCTAACCCGTACCCTAAACCGAGCCCTAACCCTAACACTAATCCTAACCCTAACCCTAACCCATACCCTACGCCGTACCCGAACCCCTCCCTGAACCCCTACCCTAAGCCGTACCCTAACCCTAACCCTAAGCCTAACCCTAACCCTTGGCTACCCTTGACTGCCTCTGCCTCCAATAGATTTCCTAAGCACTAGTGTTTTAAGGAACAGCTTAAAAAGAGAATCCTAGGGCTTCCCTGGTGGCGCAGTGGTTGAGAATCTGTCTGCCAATGCAGGAGACACGGGTTCGAGCCCTGGTCTGGGAGGATCCCACATGCCGCGGAGCAACTAGGCCCGTGAGCCACAACTACTGAGCCTGCGCGTCTGGAGACTGTGCCCCGCAACAAGAGAGGCCGCGACAGTGAAAGGCCCGCACACCGCGATGAAGAGTGGCCCCCGCTCGCCGCAACTAGAGAAAGCCCTCACACAGAAACGAAGACCCAACACAGCCAAAAATAAAAAAAAATAAAAAAATAAAAAAATAAAAATAAAAAGAGAATCCTAATGTGATTTCTTTATAATGGGTGTGTTCCTTATCTTATCCTAGTATCTAAACTCTTCTCCATGGGTGGACCCCCAAATAATATTCCTTTACGTGCTAAGGGGTATCTAGAGAGTGGGATAGGTTTAATAACTACCCTAACCCTAACGCGTACCGTAACCCTAACCCCTACCCTAACCCGTACCCTAATCCTAACCCGTACCCTAAACCGATCCCTAACCCTAACACTAACCCTAACCCTAACCCAAACCCATACCCTACGCCGAACCCGTACCCTAAGCCGTACCCTAAGCCTAACCCTAAGCCTAGCCCTAACCCTAGGCTACCCTTGAGTGCTTCGGTCTCCAATAGATTTCCTAAGAACTAGTGTTTTAAGGAACAGCTTAAAAACAGAATCCTAATGTGATTTCTTTATAATGGGTGTGTTCCTTATCTTATCCTAGTGTCTAAACTCTTCTCCATGGCTGGACCCCCAAATAATATCCCTTTACGTGCTAAGGGGTATCTACAGAGTGGGATAGGTTCAATAACTACCCTATCCCTAAACCGTACCATAACCCTAACCCCTACCCTAACCCTAACACGTACCCTAATCCTAACCCGTACCCTAAACCGAGCCCTAACCCTAACACTAACCCTAACCCTAACCCTAACCCATACCCTACGCCGTACCCGAAACCCTCCCCGAACCCGTACCCTAAGCCGTACCCTAAACCTAACCCTAAGCCTAACCCTAACCCTAGGCTACCCTTGACTGCTTCTGCCTCCAATAGATTTCCTAAGCACTAGTGTTTTAAGGAACAGCTTAAAAAGGGAATCCTAATGTGTTTTCTTTATAATGGGTGTGTTCCTTATCTTATCCTAGTGTCTAAACTCTTCTCCATGGTGGGACACCCAAATAATATTCTTTACGTGCTAAGGGGTATCTAGAGAGTGGGATAGGTTTAATAACTACCCTAAAGTTAACGCATACCCTAACCCTAACCCCTACCCTATCCCTAACACGTACCCAAATCCTAACCTGTACCCTAAACCGAGCCCTAACCCTAACACTAACCCTAACCCTAACCCAAACCCATACCCTACGCCGAACCCGTACCCTAAGCCGTACCCTAAGCCTAACCCTAAGCCTAACACTAACCCTAGGCTACCCTTGAGTGCTTCTGTCTCCAATAGATTTCCTAAGCACTAGTGTTTTAAGGAACAGCTTAAAAACAGAATCCTAATGTGATTTCTTTATAATGGGTGTGTTCCTTATCTTATCCTAGTGTCTAAACTCTTCTCCATGGCTGGACCCCCAAATAATATTCCTTTACGTGCTAAGGGGTATCTAGAGAGTGGGATAGGTTTACTAACTACCCTAACCCTAATGCGTACCCTAACCCTAACCCCTACCCTAACCCTAACACGTACCCTAATCCTAACCCGTACCCTAAACCGAGCCCTAACCCTAACACGAACCCTAACCCTAACCCTAACCCATACCCTACACCGTACCCGAACCCCTCCCCGAACCCGTACCCTAAGCCGTACCCTAAGCCTAACCCTAAGCCTAACCCTAACCCTAGGCTACCCTTGACTGCTTCTGCCTCCAATAGATTTCCTAAGCACTAGTGTTTTAAGGAATAGCTTAAAAAGAGAATCCTAATGTGATTTCTTTATAATGGGTGTGTTCCTTATCTTATCCTAGTGTCTAAACTCTTCTCCATGGCTGGACCCCCAAATAATATCCCTTTACGTGCTAAGGGGTATCTACAGAGTGGGATAGGTTTAATAACTACCCTAACCCTAAACCGTACCATAACCCTAACCCCTACCCTAACCCTAACACGTACTCTAATCCTAACCCGTACCCTAAACCGAGCCCTAACCCTAACCCTAACCCTAACCCTAACCCATACCCTACGCCGTACCCGAACCCCTCCCCGAACCCCTGCCCTAAGCCGTACCCTAACCCTAACCCTAAGCCTAACCCTAACCCTAGGCTACCCTTGACTGCTTCTGCCTCCAATAGATTTCCTAAGCACTAGTGTTTTAAGGAACAGCTTAAAAAGCGAATCCTAATGTGTTTTCTTTATAATGGGTGTGTTCCTTATCTTATCCTAGTGTCTAAACTCTTCTCCATGGTGGGACCCCCAAATAATATTCTTTACGTGCTAAGGGGTATCTAGAGAGTGGGATAGGTTTAATAACTACCCTAAACTTAACGCATACCCTAAAGCTAACCCCTACCCTAACCCTAACACGTACCCAAATCCTAACCTGTACCCTAAACCGAGCCCTAACCCTAACACTAACCCTAACCCTAAACCTTACCCTACGCCGTACCCGAACCCCTCCCCGAACCCGTACCCTAAGCTGTACCCTAAGCCTAACCCTAACCCTAGGCTACCCTTGACTGCTTCTGCCTCCAATAGATTTCCTAAGCACTAGTGTTTTAAGGAATAGCTTAAAAACAGAATCCTAATGTGATTTCTTTATAATGGGTGTGTTCCTTATCTTATCCTAGTGTCTAAACTCTTCTCCATGGCTGGACCCCCAAATAATATTCCTTTACGTGCTAAGGGGTATCTAGAGAGTGGGATAGGTTTAATAACTATCCTAACCCTAACGCGTACCCTAACCCTAACCCCTACCCTAACCCTAACACGTACCCTAATCCTAAACCGTACCCTAAACCGACCCCTAACCCTAACACTAACCCTAACCCTAACCCTAACCCTAACCCATACCCTACGCCGTACCCGAACCCCTCCCCGAACCGGTACCCTAAGCCCTACCCTAAGCCTAATCCTCACCCTAAGCCTAACCCTAGGCTACCCTTGACTGCTTCTGCCTCCAATAGATTTCCTAAGCACTTGTGTTTTAAGGAACAGCTTAAAAAGAGAATCCTAATGTGATTTCTTTATAATGGGTGTGTTCCTTATCTTATCCTAGTGTCTAAACTCTTCTCCATGGCTGGAACCCCAAATAATATTACTTTTCGTGCTAAGGGGTATCTAGAGAGTGGGATAGGTTTAATAACTACCCTAACCCTAACGCGTACCCTAACCCTAACACGTACCCTAATCCTAACCCATACCCTAAACCGAGCCCGAACCCTAACAGTACCCCTAACCCTAACCCTAACCCATACCCTAAGCCATACCCGAACCCCTCCACGAACCTGTATCCTAAGCCGAACCGTAAGCCTAACCCTCACCCTAAGCCTAACCCTAGGCTACCCTTGACTGCTTCAGCCTGCAATAGATTTCCTGAGCACTAGTGTTTTAAGGAAGTGGTTAAAAATAGAATCCTAATGTGATTTCTTTATAATGGGTGTGTTCCTTATCTTATCCTAGTTTCTAAACTCTTCTCCATGGCTGGACCCCCAAATAATATTCCTTTACGTGCTAAGGGGTATCTAGAGAGTGGGATAGGTTTAATAACTACCCTAACCCTAACGCGTACCATAACCCTAACCCCTACACTAACCCTAACACGTACCCTAATCCTAACCCATACTCTAAACCGAGCCCTAACCCTAACCCTAACCCATACCCTACGCCATACCCGAACCCCTCCCCTAAACCCGTTCCCTAAGCCGTACCCTAAGCCTAACCGTAACCCTAGGCTACCATTGAATGCTTCTGCTTCCAATAGATTTCCTAAGCACTAGTGTTTTAAGGAACACCTTAAAAAGAGAATCCTAATGTGATTTCTTTATAATGGGTGTGTTCCTTATCTTATCCTAGTGTCTAAACTCTTCTCCATGGCTGGACCCGCAGATAATATTCCTTTACGTGCTAAGGTGTATCTAGAGAGTGGGATAGGTTTAATAACTATCCTAACTCTAACGCGTACCCTAACCCTAACACCTACCCTAACCCTAACACGTACCCTTATCCTAAACTGTACCCTAAACGGACCCCAAACCCTAACACTAACCCTAACCCTAACCCATACCCTACGCCGTACCCGATACCCTCCCCGAACCCGTACCCTAAACCGTACCCTAAGCCTAACCCTAAGCCTAATCCTAACCCTAGGCTACCCTTGACTGCTTCTGCCTCCAATAGATTTCCTAAGCACTTGTGTTTTAAGGAACAGCTTAAAAAGAGAATCCTAATGTGATTTCTTTATAATGGGTGTGTTCCTTATCTTATCCTAGTGTCTAAACTCTTCTCCATGGCTGGAACCCCAAATAATATTCCTTTACGTGCTAAGGGGTATCTAGAGAGTGGGATAGGTTTAATAACTACCCTAACCCTAACGCGTACCCTGACCCTAACCCCTATCCTAACCCTAACACGTACCCTAATCCTAACCCATACCCTAAACCGAGCCCGAACCCTAACAGTAACCCAACCCTAACTCTAACCCATACCCTACGCCATACCCCAACCCCTCCACGAACCTGTATCTTAAGCCGAACCCTAAGCCTAACCCTCACCCTAAGCCTAACCCTAGGCTACCCTTGACTGCTTCAGCCTGCAATAGATTTCTTGAGCACTATTGTTTTAAGGAAGTGGTTAAAAAGAGAATCCTAATGTGATTTCTTTATAATGGGTGTGTTCCTTATCTTATCGTAGTTTCTAAACTCTTCTCCATGGCTTGACCCCCAAATAATATTTCTTTACGTGTTAAGGGCTATCTAGAGAGTGAGATAGGTTTAATTACTACCCTAACACTAACGCGTACCCTAACCCTAACCCCTACCCTAAACCTAACATGTACCCTAATCCTAACCCGTACCCTAAACCGAGCCCTAACCCTAACACTAACCCTAACCCTAACCCTAACCCATACCCTACGCTGTACCCGATACCCTCCCCGAACCCGTACCCTAAGCCGTACCCTAAGCCTAATCCTAAGCCTAACCCTAACCCTAGGCTACCCTTGACTGCTTCTGCCTCCAATAGATTTCCTAAGCACTAGTGTTTTAAGGAACAGCTTAAAAAGAGAATCCTAATGTCATTTCTTTATAATGGGAGTGTTCCTTATCTTATCCTAGTTTCTAAACTCTTCTCCATGGTGGGACCCCCAAATAATATTCCTTTACGTGCTAAGGGGTATGTAGAGAATGGGATCGGTTTAATAAATACCCTAACCCTAACGCATACCCTAACCCTAACCCCTACCCTAACCCTAACACGTACCCAAATCCTAACCCGTACCCTAAACCGAGCCCTAACCCTAACACTAACCCTAACCCTAAACCTTACCCTACGCCGTACCCGAACCCCTCCCCAAACCCGTACCCTAAGCTGTACCCTAAGCCTAACCCTAACACTAGGCTACCCTTGACTGCTTCTGCCTCCAATAGATTTCCTAAGCACTAGTGTTTTAAGGAATACCTTAAAAAGTGAATCCTAATGTGATTTCTTTATAATGGGTGTGTTCCTTATCTTATCCTAGTGTCTAAACTCTTCTCCATGGCTGGACCCCCAAATAATATTCCTTTATGTGCTAAGGGGTATCTAGAGAGTGGGATAGGTTTAATAACTATCCTAACTCTAACGTGTACCCTAACCCTAACGCGTACCCTAACCCTAACCCCTACCCCAACCCTAACACGTATCCTAATCCTAACCCATACCCTAAACCGATTCCGAACCCTAACAGTAACCCTAACCCTTACCCTAACCCATATCTTACGCCATACACGAACCCCTCCCCGAACCCGTATCCTAAGCCGTACCGTAAGCGTAACCCTCACCCTAAGCCTAACCCTAGGCTACCCTTGACTGCTTCAGCCTGCAATAGATTTCCTAAGCACTAGTGTTTTAAGGAACAGCTTAAAAATAGAATCCTAATGTGATTTCTTTATAATGGGTGTGTTCTTTATCTTATCCTAGTGTCTAAACTCTTCTCCATCGCTAGACCCCCAAATAATATTCCTTTACGTGCTAAGGGGTATCTAGAGAGTGGGATAGGTTTAATAACTACCCTAACCCTAACACGTACCCTAACCCTAACCCCTACCCTAACCCTAACACGTACCCTAATCCTAACCCGTACCCTAAACCGAGCCCTAACCCTAACACTAACCCTAACACTAACCGTAACCCATACCCTACGCCGTACCCGAACCCCTCCGCGAACCCATACCCTAAGCCGTACCCTAACCCTAACCCTAAGCCTAACCCTAACCCTAGGCTACCCTTGACTGCTTCTGCCTCCAATAGATTTCCTAAGCACTAGTGTTTTAAGGAACAGCTTAAAAAGAGAATCCTAATGTGATTTCTTTATAATGGGTGTGTTCCTTATCTTGTCCTAGTGTCTAAACTCTTTTGCATGGCTGTACCCCCAAATAATATTCCTTGACGTGCTAAGCGGTATCGAGAGAGTGGGATAGGTTTAATAACTACCCTAACCCTAACACGTACCCGAACCCGAACCACTTCGCTAACCCTAACACGTACCCTAATCCGAGCCCTAACCCTAACACTAACCCTAACCCTAACCCATACCCTACGCCGTACCCGAACTCCTCCCCGAACCCGTACCCTAAGCCATACCCTAAGCCTAATCCTCACCCTAACCCTAACCCTAGGCTACCCTTGACTGCTTCTGCCTCCAATAGATTTCCTAAGCATTAGTGTTTTAAGGAACAGCTTAAAAAGAGAATCCTAATGTGATTTCTTTATAATGGGTGTGTTCCTCATCTTTTCCTAGTGTCTAAACTCTTCTTCATGGCTGGACCCCAAATAATATTCCTTTACGTGCTAAGTGGTATCTAGAGAGTGGGATCAGTTTAGTAAATACCCTAACCCTAACCCGTACCCTAACCCTAAGTTACCCTTGACTGCTTCTGCCTCCAATAGATTTCCTAAGCACTAGTGTTTTAAGGAACAGGTTAAAAAGTATGTATTAAAGTATGTAAAATGTACGAATAAAATATTAATATATGAAAAATATGTATATATGTATGTATATATATATGTATGAATCACTTTGCTGTACAGCAGAAATTTACACAATATTGTAAGTCAACTATACTTCAGTATCAATTAGTTTGAAGGCACTTTTATAAATTAGGCCTTATTTCTCTTTTCCTTTCATCCTGGGAAAAATGTATAACAGAAACTTACCTGGATTACTCCGGAATGAATTCATATCACACAGAACTTTAATTGTTGAACAAACCATTAATACCAGTTACACCATGGGATGTCCTGATCCAATATGAAGTTTGTAAACCTTGTATCAAGCCTGCAGAATGCACTAAATTTGGAAATTCAAACTGCAATGAAGCCAACTATCCCATGACTTCTCCACAACTAGTTATACAAAATCAATTGGAATCCATATACAATCAAATGAATGTAGACAGAAACAACTATAGCCTTCCTTTTTTTCCTTTTAGATGAAGACGGTATTTAAGGTGATGTCTTGGGCCGTTTCAGGGTGTTACTCAATTTCCTGGGTATCTCCCATGCACACAGGAAGTACACATGTTAGTTAACTTGTTTGTGCAACTATATGAAGGTAGTTAATACCACAAAACTGTATACGTAAAAAGAATTAAATGTTAAAGTCATGTTTTGTATTTTTAATGACAATGAAAAAAAGTGTAGTGCTGATATTTGTTGCAAAAAATGAACATTAAAAACATTCTTAGTGAAAAAAAGCCATACAGAAAAGGCAACCTAGATCCCATGCTCATCTTGTCTGCTTCATATCCATCAAGGCTGTCCAAATGAGGGGGAAACTCAGTAATGGTTCCAGAAAAAGAAAACTGGATCAGGCTGGAAAAAGACATTTTCATACAGTTGGGACAGCAGGTGAAAGTTGAAGTGGGGCTGAGTATTAAATTATAATGTAGACATCAGGATTTCCTCATTTAGGGGTTATGTGCTGGTTCCTTGGGCAAAACACACTGAGCATTTTGTGCGAGGTGGCAAATGTGAGTACTTTTGGCCATTACTGAAACTTTTCTGTACATTTTAAACTACTGGTAATTAAATTACTTTTCTAGACAACCGTGTCAGCATCATGCCAGAAAATCAGACAAGACAGACATCAAATTTTGTTATAGAGGCCAAGACTTACCCAGACCAAGTTCAACCAAATTTGTGATACTTATTTCCCTTGTAGGAGTCCACATGGTATTAAGAGGCACCGTGGGAAGAGTATATTAGTAGCTACCATGTCTTGGGTCCTGTGGATTACCTGGGGTGCAGTAGAAACTGTGAGATTTTAGTATTACAATTTTTCACATTACTTCAAAAAATATGTTAAAAAATAAATTCAGTGAAGTTGCAAAATATGGAATCAATATACACAAATCAGTTTTGTTTCTATACACTAATAATGAACACCAACAAGAAAAATTAAGAAAACAATCCCATTTTCAATTCCATCAAAAAGCACAAACTATTTAGGAATAAATTTAACCAAGGGCATGAAAGACCTATACTCAGAAAACTATAAAACACTGATAAAGAAATTGAAGACACAATAGAAAACAATATTCCATGCTCATGCATCAGAAAAATTACAATTATTAAAATGTTTATTCTATCCAAAGCCATCAACAAACAGTGCCAGGAAAACTAGACACCAGATCCCAAAGAACGACACTGGTCACCATCTACACTGCATATAAAACTAACTAAAAGTGCACAGTATTCCACATTAAACCCTTTCTCTCCTGAGTCCCCTGAAGAAGCACCCCACCCACCCAGCAGTCAGCTGCACAGGAAGATTCTCCACACTTGCTCGTTTTTTCCTCGTGTGGAGTCTCCTCACCAGTGGTTCCTGAGAAAACCCAGCTGCTGTCAGTGTGGACAATGCCTCATGGTCCAGAAGCCTAAGCCCTGACAGGAGACAAAGCTCCTGTCTGCTTGTCACAGAGCAAAGTCTGTGGGCAGGGTGCACCTGTGCCCCCAGGGTCAGACAGGTGGGTTCGGCGCCCCCTGTGGGACGTCAGAGAAGTGCCGGGAGTGCCGCACTCACAAACCCAGAGGCCTCATCCAGAAGGCAGTTCTGCTGTATATACTAAGTTTGGAAATCCAAACTGAAATGGAGCCAAGTATCTCACTGTATCTTCTCAAAAGATGGTTAAGGAGCAATTAATTACAAACCATATGTAATGAAATGAATTTAGACACAAACTTTACAACTTAAACCAAAATTCACTCAAAATTGCCCATAGACAAATTTAAATTACCAAACTATAAAAAATCCTAGAAAAAAAAAGATAATCTACATGACTTTGGGTCTGGTGACCTTATTCAGAAAACCAGAAGACAAACCACAAACTGCAAGAAACTATTTCCAAAGCACATATCTGATAAAGGATTTGTACTCAAATTATGCCAACGCCATTAAAATTTGGTAAAGATTGAAACACACACCTGGCCCAAGAAGATAAACAGGCAGTAAATAAGCATACAAGAATATACTCAAGATGCTGGTGGAATGCATGTACAACCAACTTTGGAAGACAGTTTGGCAATTTTTTCCAAATCTAAAAAGTCTCACCTTAGGATCCAAGAAGTGTACCTCTTGTATTTAGACAACTGCTTTAAAAAACTGTGTTCAAACCCAAACTAGCATCAAGTAATGTACAGCAGCTCTATTCATAATGGCTAAAAACTTAAAGATATCAGGATGTCCTTCTGTAGGTGAATTCATAAGCAAATTAGGGCACATACATGTCAAGGAGAGCCTAATACACCACCCCCAAATATGCCCATTTGACAAAAGGATTATTTTGGACTGATTAATAAGAAAGAGCAGACCCAGGAGAATCTTTCAAAGCCAAGTAGAAAATGCCCTTTTATGAGGTAAATTTACATTTATTAAGGATATCTCCATTTGTAAGGGTTTGTCCCTCTCTGGACCAGGAATTGAATGATGACTAAATATCAAGAAAAGCTTGTTGGGACTTCCCTGCTGGTCCAGTGGCTAAGGCTCCATGCTCCCAATGCAGGGGGCCAGGGTTCAACTCCTGGTCATGGAACTAGATCCTGCATGCTGCAACTAAGAGCCCACATGCCGCAACTAAAGATTCCACAGGCCGCAACTAAAGATTCCACAGGCCGCAACTAAGACCTGGCACAGCCAAATAAATAAATGTTTTTTATAAAAAAAACCTTGTCAATGAAACAGGCCTGGATGTAAATCTGTGTAACAACCATACCCTTGTTTACTGTGCTTTGCCTAATAACCTCCTTTAAATGGCTTCTTCCGTTCCCTAACATCTTTCTTTTGTTCTCAGCAGAAGATAGCATTTAAGGTAACGGCTTGGGCCAATTCAGGGAGTGACTCAGTTTTCCTAGGTATCTTTCAAGTATACAGGAGGTATGCATGGTATATATTAAACTTCTGATTGTTTTCTCTAGTTCCTCTCTTTTTCATTACAAGGGAGATCTCAATAAAGAACATAGAAGGGTAGAGGGAAAATTATTTTTCCTCTAATATACATGCAATGCAATAGTATTCAGAGATATAAAGGAATGGACCATCAACCCGTGCAAAAAAAAAATAGATACATCTAACTTACATTGCTAAGTGAAAGAATCCAGTCTGAAGTGCTACACACTGTATGGCCTCATTTATATGACATTCTAGAAAAGGCAAAACTGACATGGTAAACAATGTATAGAATATGTGGTTGAAATAGTCCATAAGATACTTTAGTGGTGAATACCTGTCACTATGCATTTGTCTATACCCACAGATTTTTACAACCCAACAAGTAAATTACAATCTATTCAAACTTAGCTGCTTAGGATATGGGAGTGTCAAAGACTGGAATACAGAATGTAACAAAGAATCTGATTCAGAAATGTATGAAAAAACTCACTGTTGGTAGTGGGACAAATGGGTTGACATAAGTTAACTTTGGAAATGTACAGAATCTGTAGGCCAAAGACAAAATGTGTCATACATACACAGTGGACTCTATGTTCTTTCCATGAGAGGTAGTAGCTAACGGTACCGAAACTACTATATCAGTAATCGAATGGAACAAGCACTGAATTTAATAAATGACAAATGGTGGAAGCCAGGTTTCTTACCACTGGAGTGGGATGTTACAGTCAAACAAAGGGAGAAGGTTACAATATCCATGTCATAACAGATCCGGTTGGAGATATCAGTATAAACTCTCTTTAGCCTGCACATAGTTCCACATGGAAATCTTTATAATTATGTGTGTATGCATAGGCTGGGATACTTGCATATATTTCCATGCACTGTCAGCTGAGCATATTTAGCTCCCACATGTACGTTTTTAATACCATTCTCTAATAAAAGGAACAAGGGCTCTTTGAAGAAAGGGCTGATACTAGGACTGAGACAGTAAATATATGAAGCAGGATAATCTTAAAATATCAGAAAGTAAAGAAGTACCAAAAAGTTTAAAAACCCACAAAAGAGAAATTATGTAAAATGAAAACAGGAGCAAATGGAAAAAGCTCTCAACAGCCAAAGCAAGAATTAACTAAGCAGTCTTATAATGTAGCACTGCATTATAACCAAAAGTTTACAATAATTATTCACGTGCCCAAACTGGTAAAAATAAATTACATAGTTTTTGATGAACGGTGTTAAAAAGAAATCTCCTATGCAGAAAGCTTCTAAACAATTTATATAGCCACTCAGCTGTCCATCAAGGATGTGAAGCTAACCCCTCTCTCCTCAAGTGTGGGTTCTGCATTATGACTTCCTCCTAAATAAGACACACAGGATGGACATGGGAAAAAATCAACTTCACTGTGGGAACACTTGACAAACACTACCTCAGCAGGGTGACCAAAGTTGAGAATATAAGTGAGAAGTTCCCTTGAGAGACTGTCCTCTTGACATACAGTGAAGAGGAAGCACTTCACGTCTGTGATCTGCTTTTTCAAAGCTAAGTCTAACCACAACAAAAACACCAAGCAAATCCCAGTGCCCGGCAGTCTATAAAATACCTGACCAGTCCTCCTCCACACTGTCAAGGTCATGGAAACAAGGAGAGTCTGAGCAACTGTCAAAGCCCAGAAGAGACTAAATAGATATGATGACCCCATGTCCTTTGAGATCCTGGAACAAGGAAAGGTATAACAAAGGGAACATGAATAGGGACTTCGGTTAATAATAGAGTATCAATATTTGTTCATTATTTGTCATGATTCTGTAGAAAATTAGACAGGAAAAATTAAACGTCAAATAAGAGAAACCTACTGTAACAAACTGGAAATCTAGAAGAAACGGGTGATTTCTTTGTAAAAACACATTACCAACATGAACACTAAATTAAGGAAAATACAAAAAGACCAATTAATCACTGAGGAACCTCTTCCCCATACTGGTTATCCTATTACTGTTCCAGGGTTTCCCTCTCCCGGGACAGGGAAGGAACAGGGGCAGAGCTGTTTGGCAGCTCCACTAATATCTGGTCCCACCCAGAATCTTCATCTCCCCCAGCCATGCCTACCCAGTGAGGACACCTGAGGAAGGATCAGGGATTATTGATTCAGATGTATCAACTACGAATTTTTCTTTTCCCAACGACTGGACACACTTACTGAAGTAAAATAAGTTAGTATTTATTGTAAGGGTAGAAAAAAATTAATACTTGCAAGTGGCAAGTTAAAGAATGGGTTTGGACCTGGTAGGTCCAGTGGCTCACACTATCTCAGTGTGACCTTGCTTCTCTCCAAAACTTTGTCCTGCTCAGTGCCTTTGGGGGATCCCATTCACAGGCACAGGCTCTCTCATTGCCCTTGGGCCAACAGCAATTCTAGGCTGACAACCACTCACCATCCATTTTCCAAGAAAGAGTTTCTCCTTTTCTTGGGTTCCAAGAAAGTCATGGTTTTAAATGCCTTTGATCTGGCTTGGGTTGCATTCTCATCCTTGACCCATCACCAGAAGATGGAAAATGGGACTGACTAGATGTGGGTTGTAAACCCATCTTCAAGCTGGGTGGAACATGGGGTCATCCTTCTGCAACTGTTTGGACTGGAAGCAGGTGAGATGTAATTCCCAAAGGAAAACTGAGGCACTTGGGCCTCAGAACAGATGCTGGCTGGCAGAAAGCAACAGATTCTAAGTCAATGACAGCTCACTGCACAGCACAGAATCTGACACAAAAGGAAGAAAGGGGTTCAACTCAGGGTCAGGGGCTGCAGCTACTCATCCAGTGCTCTTACTGTCCTCCCAAGACTGCAAGAAGTTCTTTCACTTGCTGACAAGTCAGGATCGTTGGTGGTGGTAAACTCAAGTCTCTTTCCTTGGGCATCAGGTCCTCACATCTCAGAGGTGGGCCCAAAACAGCCCATGTGCCCTCAGAAGACACACAGACCTCATTCCTGCCCCTGAGAGGTGGGAGCCCTTGAGTTATGCCATCTCCCTGGCCATATTAATTGCCCATCCCTGAAAAACAATACTGCTCATTTTCCAGTTTCTTCTCTCTCATTTACTAAGTGAAGAAACCAAATGCTAGGGTGGTAAAGAAACTCTTGTGCAATGAAGTAATGGGAGGCTCAAGAATTATTCCATGCCATGGAACCCATAATTGGCAGGCTTTCCAGAGGCCACATGGATGCATATGGCTCTCCAAGACAATGCAGTCTCAGTGTGAACCTCCCATTGTGAGGTCCAGGTGCTCCCATATCTTTGATTCTTAATGAATATGAATGTCAAAAGTTTCTAACGACTGAAAGGACAAAGGATTGCAGGGCCATGGCCTCCTGTATGGTTGTTGTGTCAGGGACGCATTCCAATGTTTAGAGGATTATTACTTCTCTTGGCAGCCTATGAGGCTGTGAGGGGGAGGCCTTTTTCTCAACCACATGGATGTTGGTAGTTGAAACTTCTCAAAGGAATGTCTACACTGCCTAGGTAGCTGTTGAATTGCCCGGCATCACGGTCAGCTCTGTAACTATACATGAGGGCCTGGCAGTGCCCAGGCTGGACTGAGCTAGAGGACCACAGATGCCTGCCTGGATAGTCAGAGGTCAAGGGCTGTCCTGCCTGAGACCTGATCATCTATTCATGCCCACTCAGATGGGACAAAGGATGCCTCCAGTGTCAGGAGGGCCCCACCAGCCCTTAAGAAGGCAACATCTGGGGGCTGGCAGGTCACTGCACCCAGTCCTGTATAAATCCACACATGTCCACTGTGTGCCCTGCTGTCTGGGCTGTGCTGGAAACTGGGGCTGCCCAGGCAGAGTAGGGTCAGCATCACCCTTCCCAGGTAGGAGGGCAGAAGGAAACCATGCATGACTTCTGACACCCTCCCCAATCCTTGACAGAGGTTGAGTTGGGTAAGAAACAGTCCGAGACAAGAACAGACATTTCATTCTTCTCTCAGAGCCCAGGACTGAGGGAAGGGAGGCCAGAAAAACAGTTATTGACCTCAGCTCCCTGACTCCTGTCTGACCCTGGGCAAGTCCTATCCATTCTGAAGGCTTCAGAGAGAGGGAGAGGGGAGGGCAATGAGGGCCAATTGTGCTTAAACATAACTCTAACCTTTACCCTAAGAACCCTAACTTCTAACCTTAACCCCCTAACAACCCTAGCCCCAGACCCCTAAACCCTCGCCCCTGACCCCTAAACTCTAATCCCCGACCCTGACCCTTTAACCACAACCCTCTACCATGACTCTCCAACAATGACCCATAACCCTAAACCATGGCCCCTGAACCCTCACACTGACTCAACCCAAGACCTAAAGCCTGGCCTAGTGGGTGCCGAGGGATGACTGTATGAACTCTCAAATAAACCAAGGAATTAAATCTTCTTGACCATGAATTTAACAATGGTTTCTTAGATTTGACAGTAAAGCATAAGAAATGAAAGGAAAAAATAGACAAATTGGATTTCCTCAAAATTACAAACCTTTGTGCATCAAAAGAGGCTATTCAGAAAGTAAAAAGACGGCCCACAGAATGGAAGACAATATTGGCACGTTGTATATCTGATAAGACTCTTTACCTAGAATATACCCAGGACTTCTACAACTCATCAACAAAAAGACAAACAATAAAATTTTTGAAACAGACAAATGGCTTGCATGGACTGCTCTTCAGGCAAGACATACAAATGGTCAACAAGGAAATGAAAAGATGTCAAACATCAGTAGTCATGATGAAAATGCAAATTAAAGCCACGATGTGATGCCCCTTCACACACACTAGAATAAAAATAAATTTTTTAATATATAAATAAAAATAACAAATGTTGGCAACAATGTAGAGAAATTAGAACCCTTAAAAGTTACTTGTGGAGATGTACAATGGTGCAGTCTATATGTACAAAACTTTAGCATTTACTCAAAAATATAAAATATAATTACCATGTGGTTCAACAACTCCACTCCTAGACATATTCCCAAAAAATTGAAAACAGGTGTTCAAACAAAAACTTGTTCACCAATTATTCATAGCAGCACTGTTCACAGTAGCCCAAGGTAGAAAAGATTTAAATGTCCATCAGCAGGTAAACAGATAAGCAAAATAAGGTAGACACATAAGCTGCATTATTCTGTCATATAAAGGAATAAAGTAAAATTATACAGCCACTGTGGAAAACTGTATGGTGGCTCCTCAAAAACATGGAAAATGTATGATCCCTTGATTCCACTCCAGAGTGTGCACCCAAAATATTAGAAAGCAAGGACTGGAACAGATATCTGTGCCCCATATTCATAGCAACATTATTCACAATAGCCAAAAGGTGGAAGCAACACAACACATCCTTCAACAGATGAATGGATAAGTACAGTGTAGTATATACACAATGGAATATGACTCAACCTTTAAAACTAAGGTAATTCTCACACATGCTACAATGTGATGAACCTTGAAGTTATTATGCTAAGTGAAACAAGCCAGACACAGAAAGGACAAACGTTCTATGATTCCACTAGTATGAGGTATCCAGATAAGTCAAATTCAAAGACAAAGTAGAATAAGGTTGCCAGAGGTTGAGGTGAGTTAGTGTTTAATGACTATGGTTTCACATGGGGAAAATAAAGTTCTGGAGATGGATGGTGAGGATATTTTTTAGAACAATGTGAATGTAGTTAACGCCATAGCACTGTACACTTAAAAATGGTTTAAATGGGTCTTCCCTCGTGGCACAGTGGTTAAGAATCCGCCTGCCAATGCAGGGGACACGGGTTCAAGCGCTGGTCCTGGAAGATCCCGCATGCCGTGGAGCAACTAAGCCCATGCGCCACAAATACTGAGCCTGCGCTCTAGAGCCCGTGCTCCGCAAGAGAAGCCACCGCAATGAGAAGCCTGCACACAGCAACTAAGAGTAGCCCCCGCTCGCCGCAACTAGAGAAAGCCTGCACACAGCAACAAACACCCGACACAGCCAAAAAATAAAATAAAATAAATTTTTTAAAAAAGCTTTAAAAAATGGTTTAAGTGGTAAATGTTATGTGTTTTCAATCACAATGGAAAAATGAATGAAATAATGATCAATGTTACAATGTGGATAAACATTGAAAACATCCTAAGTGAAAGAAGCCATACAGAAAAACCACCCAGATCATGCTCATCTTGTACACTTTAAATCCAGCAAGGTTTTTAAGGTGAGGAAAAGCCCCAGTGATGGTTCCAAGAAAAGAAAACTGGATTCGAATGGAAAAATACGTTTCCACAAAGCTGGGGCAGCTGGTGAAAGTTGAAGCAGGTCTGGGGATAGGATTATAATGTGGAAACCATAATTATTCCCCATTTTGGGGTTATGTGCTGGTTCCCTGGGAGAGTGGCCCTCCCATTCTCACAGGGTAAAACAAACTGGTGTATTTTGTGAATGTGGAAAACTTGATACTGCTATTTGAAGTTTTGTATACACTTGAAATTTACTAGGAAATAAAGTGCTTATCAAACAACCATGTCGTACCACGCCAGAAATACAGACATCAAACTTTGTTATAGAGGCCAAGCTCTACCCAGATCCAGCTCACCCACAGTGGTGATGTCAATCACCCTTGTAGGAGGCCACATACTACAAGAGGCACCGTGGGAAGATTATATTGGGAGACACTATGTCTTGGGTGCTGTGGATGACCTAGATGTAGTTGAAACAGTGGGATTTCTGAATTCTAGTTTTCCACATTCAATCAACAAAAAACTGTTACAACTAAAAAATGAATTCAGTAAAGCTGCAGGATACAAAAGAAAGAAAAATCAATGCACAAAAATCATTTGTGATTCTATACACTGATAATGAACCATCAGAAAAAGAATTTTAAAAAAATCCCACTTACAATTGCATCCAAAAAGATAACTAGGAGTAAATTTAACCAAGGACGTGAAGGACCTGCACAATGAAAACTGGAAGACACTGATAAAGGAAACTGAACAGACAAAAATAAATGGAAAGATACCCCGTGCTCATGGGTAAAAAGAATAGTGTGAAAATATGCATTCTAAGGTGGGACTTCTCTGGCCATCCAGGGGTTGGGACTCTGCGCTCCCACTGCAGGGGGCGCAGGTTCGATCCCTGGTTGGGGAACTAAGATCCCGCATCCTGCATGCCACATGGTGTGGCCCAAAATTTTTTTTTAATTTTAAAAAATATGCATTCTAGCCAAATTAATGTACACATTCAACACAATCCCTACCAAAAGTCCAAAGACACTTTCCATAGAAACAGAGCAAACAATCTTAAGATGTGTGTGGAACCACAAAGGACCCAGAAGAGCCAAAGCCAACCTGAGGAAGGAAAATGGGCTGGAGGCATCTCGCTCCCTGACTTCACACTTCATTACGAAGCTACATTCCCCAAAAAGTGTGGAATTGGCACAAAAACAGGCGCACAGACCAAAGGAACAGAGCAGAGAGCCCAGGAACCAACCTACAGGTATGTGATCAGTTAATTCACAAGCAAGGAGCCAAGAACATACATCAGGGAAAGGACAGTCCCCTCAATGAACGGTGCTGGGAAAACCGGACGCCACTCGCCAAAGAACAACACTGCACTCTGTCTACACCACACACAAAAGCGGCCAAAAACCCAGTTTTCCACATCAAGCCCTTCCTCTCCTGGGTCCTCTGAAGACAGACACCCTCAGCGGTCAGCAACGCACAGGAACCTTCTCCCCACATTTCCTCACATTTTCCCTCAGTGGTGTCACCTCCCGGCAGGTCCTGAGGAGACCAGACTCCTCTCAGCATGAACTGGACCCCACAGTGTCCCAAAGCTGAAGCCTCAGGGGGTCCTGAGGAGACTCGGCTTCTGTTAGTGTGGACTCGACCCCAGCTTGTCCTGAAGCCCGGCCGTCAGCGTGGATGCAACCCGCGTGTCCCAGAAGCCAAAGCCCCAGCGGGTCCTGAGGAGACAGGGCTCCTCTAAGCATGAACGTGAACAGCATGATCTGAACAGACATCCCGCCATAAAAGGATATACAGATGGTAAAAATCATACAGAAACAAGCTCAACATCATATACCATTAGGGAATTACAAATTAAAATCATGAGATATCACAGCATACCTATTTAGCACTGCTAAACTCCAAAAATATGAAAATACCAATTGTTAGAGGGTGAGGAACAAAAGGAGCTCTCCTTCATAGCTGGGGGGATGCATGTGCAGCCACTTTGTAAGACAATTTGGCAGTTTTTTCCAAAACTAAACAAGTCTCACGTTGGGATCCAACAATCATGCTTCCAGTATTCAGGCAACTGCTTTGAAAATCTATGTCCAAATGCAAACAAGGATGCAATTATGCACAACAGCACTTTCATAATGGCTAAAAACTTGAAGAAATCAGGATATCCTTCAAAAGATGAATGTATAAGCAAATTGGGGTACATCCATGTCAAGGTGAGTAGAATATGCCACCCCAAAATATGTCTCTCTGGCATAAGGATTATTGGTCTGCTTTAAAAAAAAAGGGGGGGGGCTTCCCTGGAGCCTCAGTGGTTAAGAGTCTGCCTGCCAATGCAGGGGACACGGGTTCGAGCCCTGGTTCGGGAAGATCCCACATGCCACAGAGCAACTAAGCCCGTGCTCCACAACTACTGAGCCTGCATTCTAGAGCCCACGAGCCACAACTATTGACCCCGTGTGCCACAACTACTGAAGCCTGCACACCTAGAGCCTGTGCTCCGCGAGAAGAAAAGCCACAATGAGAAGCCCATGCACTGCAAAGAAAAGTAGCCCCTGCTCGCCACAACCAGAGAAAAGCCTGCATGCAGCAACGAAGACCCAATGCAGCCAAAAATAAAATAATATATCCAATAAAAATATCTCAGAAAACTGAGATTGCTGTTTTATGAAAGACATTTACAATACAGAAGTCTCCATTTATAAGGGTATGTCCCTCTTTGCACCAAAAATGGAAGGATAATTAAATCTTAAGTAACTCTTTTCAATGGAGAAGTCCTGACTTAAATGTGCAAACAATCATACCCTTGTTTACTGTGCTTTGCATGATAACCTGCCATAAGTGGTCTTCCCCCCTTCCCCAGCATATTTCTTCTGTTTTTAGCTGAAGAGGTATTTAAGGGGATGGTTTTGGTCATTTCAGGGAGTGACTCAGTTTTCCTTGTTATCCCCCCTGTATTCAGAAGGTATACATGTAATTAAACTTCTGCTTTTCTCCTGGTAACCTGTCTTTTATTTCAGGGGCAGGGGGGCCTCAACCAAGAACCTAGAAAAGTAGAGGGAAAATTGTTTTTCCGCCCATACACATGCAGTGGAATACTACTCAGCAGAAAGGAATGCACCATCAGCCTATGGAAAGACATGGATAAATCCTCAGTATATACTGCTACGTGAAAGCATCCAGGCTGAGGAGGCTGCACACAGTATGACCCCATTGGTGATATTCTGGGAAAGGCAAAGCTACACAGATGATAAGCAGATCATGGGGTGGGGGTTTGAAGTGTTCCATGTGACACTCTAGGATGGATACCTGTCACTATGCATTTGTCTAAGCCCACAGATGTGTGTAGCCCAAGGGGCCAATCATAATCTATTCAAATTTAGTTATTTAGGATGTAGGAGTGTTGCAGGATGGAATACATTATGTGACAGAGTCTAACTGTATTAGAAATATATGGAAACAACTCACCGTAGGGGATGGGATCAAAGGTGCTGACCTAAGTTACCTTTGGAAATGAATGGAATCTGTAGATTAAAGGCAAAATGGACCCTATATAAACAGTGGGCTTTATTTTACGAAGTTCTTTCCAGGGTGTAGTAGCTAACAATTCTGAAACCTCTGCACGTGTAACCTGGAAAGGAGCAATGCATACATAAACGGCAGATGGTGGGAGTCAGGCTCCTTGCTGTGGGAGTGGGAAGTTACAGATAAGCAAGGGGAGAGCCTCTGCCCTCGTAATGCTGGATCTGGGCTTCCTGGGCGGATGTTGACTGGCCGGGGAAACACACAGATCTTCACGCTGGGAAGACCCTGCAGACACAGGAACTTCACGCCCCATCTTTCCACCCATACCTGCTGGAAACACTCAGCCCTCCATCATCAGTCAATTGCAGCGTTAAGACATTCCCATCCCCAGGCAGATAAAGGAGCATGAGGGTCTTGCTTACGCCTAAGCTGTCCCAGAATCCAGGCCCTGGGGGTGGAGCCAGGTTGGGGGTGCCTGGGCCTCTGACCAGCAGGTGAGAGGAAGGAGGAAGACCAGTCCTGAGGACAGAGGTTCCCTCAAGTCTGTGAGCCCAGGAGCCCCGATGGGATTCATTCCCACTGAGGACATGGGCGGGGCCTGCAGTGGTTCTGTGTTCCCCCTGGGCCCCTTTGATGAAGCCATGGCAGCACTGGGCCCAGACATCTACTGGCAGTGTCTCAAACTCTGACACAGTGGTTTTACAAAGGAACAAGAGAATGGAGCTGAGCCCCTGACGGCCACTCCTTTCTGGCTCTGAGTTGCTTCCAACTGGACGGCAGTCACCTGCACATAGTCTGCTGTGACCTACCTGCCCCCTTTGGCCTTTCCTCTCCCTCCCTGCGATGATGCCCATGACATTTCCAGCCTCGACCCCTCTCGCAGGCCAGACTCCTCTGTCCAGTCACTGCACCCCCATCTCACCTTGGGGGCTAACAGGTCCCTCAGAGGACTGGGATCCTGCAGCTCCCCACACCCAGGAGCAGCCCCACCTTCCCAGGTTGCCGAGCCCAGGCACCGGGTGTAACCGAGCAGGACCCTACGGGGCCTTCCCAGTACAGACCCCTCCCCGACATCCTCTGCTGTAGCTCCTCTCTGAAGTACCTGGATAACAGTATCTGATGCACGCTTCCTGAGTTGTTTTACAGATGCTGAAACCACCACCAAACGGAAGAAATTAACTACCTGATGATCTTGAACAGGTAGCCCCGGAACTTCTGGTGCCTAAGAATTTATAATGTTAACCACCTGTTACCTCACCATCAACCGGAGAATTGTGCACCAGCTGATCGCATACCCTGCGACCCCCCTCCTTCACTTGGCCTTTAAAATTCCTTTGCTGAAATCCTTCAGGGAGTTTGGGGTTTTAGAGCACAGGCCACCTGGCCTCCTTGTATTGGCACTCTTACAATTAAAGCTGCACTTCCCTTCACCACACCCGGTGTCAGTAGACTGGCTTTACTGCACTCGGGCAAGCGGCCCCAAGTTTCGTTCGGTAACACTGGGGTCTCCCAGGCTCCCACTCTCCTTGTGTCCCACTGACTGTCATCTGCTCCTCCAGAGTCTTGCTGCAGCAAAAATAGAAATGAAGTTTTCCCTCCCCTGAGAACAAGGAAAACAAAGGGAACAGCGAACAGGCTAGAGAAGAAACATAACCTGGCCTGAAAGAGTTCATCACTCCTTGTTTTACTTTGTCACTAATTTGTAGTAACTAGATGTGTACTTTACAAAGCTAATCTCACTCCCTGACACTATGTAATTTACCTCTGGCACCCATTACCCCTAACTCTGTGTGAGTTACATCCCCTGCCTCTCACTCCCTAACCTTATTATGTCCAGCACTTACATTCTATACGCCCTTCATAACAAGTCACCCCCTATAGTTTTTGCATTTCAGAAACAAGGTCACCGGTCGATAAACCAGAAGCAAACAGATGCAATTACCAGACTGCCAGACCCCAATTACCGGGCAGCCTGATGCCAACTATGACTGTTTTGAAATAATGCAAAGGAAAGGAGGAATGCAAGACCTTCACTACTTCGATCCTCATCCTATACCCCGGACCGCGAGAGCCCCACGTATAAAATCTTCCCTGATTCTCAAGGAGGGGTGCCCAGTTCTTGAGGCGCTAGCCGGCTGTGTCTTCCCTGTTGTCTGGCAGAAGAATAAAGTCATCTCTCTCTTCCTCCAAAATCCCTGTCTCCGTATTTCTGTTTGGCTTCGGTGCACAGGGAAGCCGAGATTTCGACAGCAGTCTGTGGCCAGTTCCCACACTAATTCACCTCTACGCCCACAGCCCTGGCCCAAGCCCGATCCTGTGCCTGGTTCCTCCATCAGGCCCTGACAAAGCTCCCTGCCCACACGGTGCACCTCACATCCCACCCCAACGTGGTCTTTCTGAAGCATAAACGAGACTGTGACTCTCCCCCACCTGTAATCCCCCAAATGTTTCCCCACTTTCGCTAGGGTATCTGCTGGGAGAGACATCTGCCAAGGCCCTGAGAGTCCCCGGCACCCCCACGAGGCTGCTGGCTCCTGGGTTCCCTGACAATGAGCACCTCAGCCGGCCAGGAGACACGGCAGGAAACCCCAGAACCGCTCACCTCAGGAGGGGACTGGCACGGCCACGGCCTGATCAGAGAGAGCCGAGAAGGGCTCCCCAGCTGGGACACAGACTCTGCACGAGTGGCCTCTCCCTGAGCCACTACATCACCTCGTGTGACTTGAGGGAAGGAAGGACCGAGGCACACTTGGCTCCTAAGGAGGATGGGACAGGCTCAGCCATGCCCCCCAGATTCACATGCTGAATCCCTAACCCCCAGGACCCCAGGATGTGGCTGTATTTGGAGATGGGATTTTTAAAGAGGCGATCAAGGTTAAAATGAGGTCACTAGGGTGGATCTTAATCCAATAGGATTGGTGTCCTACAAGAAGAGATTAGGACACAGATAGGCACAGGGGGAGACCACGTGAGGACCTGGGGAGAAGATGGCTGTCTAAGTACCAAGTAGAGAGGCCTCAGGAGAAACCAGCCTGCATACACCTTGATCTCAGACAGCATCCAGGACTGGGAGATAGGTCTGTTATTCAAGCTGCACAGTCTGTGGTATTTGTTACAGAGGTCCTGAGCAGACTCACACGCAGGGTAACTCAGGGCTCAGACTGGACAGAGCCCACTCTCCATCCCCCTGTACGGGAGTTACAGGATCCTCAGGAACTGAGGAGGGGGTCCCTGAGGAGAGGCACAAGATGGAAGGTGCTAGGCATTAACATGACTTCATTCATGTTAAACGTGCCTGAAGTCCATTCACACGAGATGGTTTTGTCCTGTATGTACATTGGCACCTTCGGTCTGAACTGCAGATCTTTAGCTTCACCACCTCCACTGAGAGCATTAGCTTCACCTACTGTGGACCATCTCCTATAGGATTTCCAGAACCACAAAGCATCGAACCTTCACAGGACCCAGAGTCTGTGCGCTAGCATCTGGGCGACCCTCACAGCAGGGCCGCGCAGCTACCCATCAGGACCCATTTCCCTTTGTCCTGTTCACAGCTACCCTGCACCTCCCAGCCTTCCCACCCCTTACAGCTAGGGTGTAGTGTCTCGTGTTACCAAGGGGAAGGGGTGGAGGTGGTGAGGGCTTGGCCAGCCTGCATCCTAGGACGGAGGGCATGATGCCCATCTGGTCACCCCACCCTGCTGGTTGGAGCCCTCACCTGGAAGCAGGGAGGAGAAACAAGGGGGACAGAGCCTGGGACCTGACACCCACCTGCCCTGGACTCTCACAAGAAGGGGAAAGAGACAGCTTGAGCTTCAGCCCAGTTTTGGGAGACACTTTGTCCAGCAACAAACTTGTGCCTTAAGAGCCAAGGTGCTTTACAAACCCCTCCCCAGCTGTCACAGAAAGTCAGGCTTAATCTCATCACACTTTTCTCAAACCCCAGCTCACGCTGAGACCACCTCTCAGGTGATGGTGCTTCAGAGCAGCCCCTTTACAAGACCTCTGGAGTTCAGCTCTCCCAGCCCTGCCTTCAGTTTAAGGGAGAAGTTTCCTTGACAAACCTGCTCAGTTTCCTTGACAACCAAGCTTCGCAATCTCCCAAACTCTTCTCCTTCAAACTTTCCTATTCTAGGCTTGATGAGCCTAAAGTGACTAGTGCTGTCATCATGTGCCAGAGAGTGACTCCTCCAAGCCCGTAGTTACTGGTTACATGATGCTACTGATGATGAAATCCCAAAAGAGCCAGCTTTGCAAGGTAACCACTTCTGGACTCGGCACTGGGTCCCTTTCCACGGACAGAGTGGAGCGGCTGTTTCCACGGGCCCCGTGGTGGAAGAGCTCACCTAATGCAGCCAGGATTTCATCCCTTCCAGGTGATTCCAGGGTCCTCATTCTCCCCAGACCCCCACCCACATGGCTGCTGTCTGTGCCAGTCTATACGGGACCTTGGTAATCTCCTAAAATGAGGGTTATTTTATACACAGGTAATGGGTTGAATGCTGGCCCCAAAAGATGTGTCCCCCGAGAACACGTGAACAGGACCATATCTGGGAAAAGGGTCTTTGTATATGTAGTTAAGGATCTCAAGGTGAGGTCATCTTGGGTTAGGGTGGCCCTCAATCCAACTGAGAGAGTCCTTATGAGAGACAAAAGAGGAGAGGCACAGACACAGAGGAGAAGCCACGTGAAGACAGAGGCAGAGACGGGAGGGATGCAGCCACGAGCCTGGGGACGCCTGGAGCCCTCGGAAGCTGGAAAAGGCAGGAAGAACCCTATCCTGGAGCCTTTGGAGAGACTTCCGTCCTGCAACACCCTGATCTCAGATGTCTGGTCTCCACGACTGGGGGAGGATGAATTCCTGTTGTTTTAAACCACCCAGCTTGTGGTCATTTGTTACAGAAGCCACAGAACAGTCACACAGACCCTGCTCTGTAGGATCCTGGAAGTGCGGGTCTCAAAGGCCAACAAAGGCTGGATCGCAGAGCCCTGAGAGTCAGCATTGGGACCCAGAAATCCTAAAGCAGTGGCTGGACACCAGAACGCTGAGGGGTCAGTTGGAAGCCCATCCCTAAGGGTGCCAGCTGCACACGGCCTCCCCAGGTTTTTACGCCTGTACATGCGTAAAATAAGTATTTCCATCCTGATTCAGGACCTCTGATATCACCGTTCACATTGCTAATTAAGAACCCACTAGTTACACCGACGAAAACCCTATCAGGGCACTTGCTCCAGTGGTAAACAATTCTGAAGTTGGTCACAGCTGGGGAACTGTCTCCCATGCAGCCAGCAGCCCCCACACAAGAAGCGTCCTCATTGCAAAGCTGGGGGACCATGAAGAGGCGTTTGTGAGTAAATGTGAGCTGAGCCCCAGGCCAGCTGCTGCTGAACTTTTCCCACCCTTCCCAGGTAAAACACCGGAATGTGTGCAAGGACTTGAAAGCCTAGAGGAAGGGGCTTGGAGTCACACCAGCGACAACACGCAGGCCGACTTGGTGCCTGCAGGCCAGCCAGGATGGTCCTGGCCCCGGGCACTCTTCTGGAAGCGTTCCATCTCCCTGCCTGAGGTACCCCTTCTGTCCCGGCCCCCACTGCTCTTTTCCTTCCTCACCTCTGCCAGGGGAGAAATTCCAGCAGCAGGTATGGGTGACACATCCTCTTCTTTAGCAGGTGGCAGCGCGGCAACTCCTGCAGAAAGTCCAGCAGAGCCCCAGTCACACCGGGCCACTCATAGAGCTGTGGGCCCTACTCCCTCCCACCAGCCCAGCCCCGAGACTGCTGACGGGGCAGAGAATATGGCGTCAGGCACAGCTGCAGGGGCTTTTGCTGCCTGGAGGGGTGTTTATATTGACCTCAACACAGGCACACCTGGGGAGGGCTGGCCGGCCGGGTCAGGCTGCCAAGGTCAGCCAATCCTCGCCCCTCAGAGGCTCAGAGTTGCAGAAAATGGGTCTTGCTGCACCGGCCAGATCCAAGGAACAGATGTAGGGTCCCGAGAGTCAGGATAGACAAGGGGCGGCAGCCCTGGCTTGTTTTCTAATCATTTTATCTGGTCCATGAGTGGGAGACAACTTCAAGAAGACCCTCTGCTAATGAGAGGAACCCAGGAGTCAGGGAGAGGAGGGGTGGGGGGTGGAGACAGAGGCCTGGTGCCCCAGCTGCAGTGGAAGCCCCTGGAAGACCAGGCAGAGGGAGGCCGCACAGAGTGAAGCCCAGGGTCACAGACCTGTCGGAGCTGCTGTTTGTTAGTTCAGGTCCTGCTCTGAGGTTCTCTGTGTCAGCTCTGAGCGACAGGTGAGCTGGGGGTGCTCTGCAATGAGGGCCACGTGCACAGTTCCTGTGTGCCCAGCCCTGCCGGGGTACCTGCCCAGGGGAGCTCCATATCCAGGGAGGGGCCTGACCACGAGAGCCCTGTGGGCTGCTGGGTACCTGCCCAGGTGAGCTCCATATCCTGGGAGGGGCCTGACTACAAGAGCCCCGTGGGCTGCTGGGTACCTGCTCAGGTGAGCTCCATATCCTGGGAGGGGCCTGACCACGAGAGTCTCGTGGGCTGCTGGGTACCTGCTCAGGTGAGCTCCATATCCTGGGAGGGGCCTGACCATGAGAGCCCCGTGGGCTGCTGGGTACCTGCCCAGGTGAGCTCCATATCCTGGGAGGGGCCTGACCACGAGAGTCTCGTGGGCTGCTGGGTACCTGCTCAGGTGAGCTCCATATCCTGGGAGAGGCCTGACCATGAGAGCCCCGTGGGCTGCTGGGTACCTGCCCAGGTGAGCTCCATATCCTGGGAGGGGCCTGACCATGAGAGCCCCGTGGGCTGCTGGGTACCTGCTCAGGTGAGCTCCATATCCTGGGAGGGGCCTGACCATGAGAGCCCCGTGGGCTGCTGGGTACCTGCTCAGGTGAGCTCCATATCCTGGGAGGGGCCTGACTACAAGAGCCCCGTGGGCTGCTGGGTACCTGCTCAGGTGAGCTCCATATCCTGGAAGGGGCCTGACCACGAGAGTCTCGTGGGCTGCTGGGTACCTGCTCAGGTGAGCTCCATATCCTGGGAGGGGCCTGACCATGAGAGCCCCGTGGGCTGCTGGGTACCTGCTCAGGTGAGCTCCATATCCTGGGAGGGGCCTGACTACAAGAGCCCCGTGGGCTGCTGGGTACCTGCTCAGGTGAGCTCCATATCCTGGAAGGGGCCTGACCATGAGAGCCCCATGGGCTGCTGGGTACCTGCTCAGGTGAGCTCCATATCCTGGGAGGGGCCTGACCATGAGAGCCCCGTGGGCTGCTGGGTACCTGCCCAGGTGAGCTCCATATCCTGGGAGGGGCCTGACCACGAGAGTCTCGTGGGCTGCTGGGTACCTGCTCAGGTGAGCTCCATATCCTGGGAGAGGCCTGACCATGAGAGCCCCGTGGGCTGCTGGGTACCTGCCCAGGTGAGCTCCATATCCTGGGAGGGGCCTGACCATGAGAGCCCCGTGGGCTGCTGGGTACTTGCTCAGGTGAGCTCCATATCCTGGGAGGGGCCTGACTACAAGAGCCCCGTGGGCTGCTGGGTACCTGCTCAGGTGAGCTCCATATCCTGGAAGGGGCCTGACCATGAGAGCCCCATGGGCTGCTGGGTACCTGCTCAGGTGAGCTCCATATCCTGGGAGGGGCCTGACCACGAGAGTCTCGTGGGCTGCTGGGTACCTGCCCAGGTGAGCTCCATATCCTGGGAGGGGCCTGACCATGAGAGCCCCGTGGGCTGCTGGGTACCTGCCCAGGTGAGCTCCATATCCTGGGAGGGGCCTGACCATGAGAGCCCCGTGGGCTGCTGGGTACCTGCTCAGGTGAGCTCCATATCCTGGGAGGGGCCTGACCATGAGAGCCCCGTGGGCTGTTGGGTACCTGCTCAGGTGAGCTCCATATCCTGGGAGGGGCCTGACCATGAGAGCCCCAGGTGCTGGGAGGGGGGCGTGTGTATAAGCGTCCTCTCTGTGCAGCTGGCACAGAGTTGCTTAGCAACTTCCCTGTGGGCGGTGCTGGGATGAAATGAGAACAGGGAGATGCCACTGACCCCCTGAACCCCTGTCCATCTAGAGTGATGAGGTGAGTAGGCGGGTACTGGCCACTGTGCTGCATGAGGGAGGCCCCACGGGTACCTCTTGTGTCTTCCACCTGACACCATGGAGGTCTCCCCAGGACAGAGCAGACAGCCTGCCTGGGGCAGGTGGGAGCTCCTGGTGACCCTGCAGGGGACATGAGAGGGACGGACCAGGCAGGAGGGGGTGGGAGCCCAGGCAGAGCCATGGGGCTCGGGGCCGAGGGGGCTTTTCTGGGTCTGAGCTGGGGAGACGTGCAGGTGGTGAGTGTCATCCAGGAAAGCTGCCGTGGTGACGTGAGGCTGAACCTGCGTCAGAGTGACGAGCTTTCCGGATGATCCCAGAATAGGATAGTGAGACGGATCCTGTTAGAAGAAGGTAAGTGAATCCCCCCAAGAGGAGGCTCTGTGAGCTGGTCCTGGGAGGGGGGCGAAGGGAACAGGTGTGGAAGCTGTGGGGAGTGGGCAGTCCCCCTGGGCGGGCGGCGGGTGCAGACCCCACTCTGTGGTCCCACAGCTTGCTTCCGGCTGGATTACTTGGCCTCTCGGAGCCTCAGCTTCCTGGTCTGCTCGTGGGGTGATGGTAGCGTGGACTGACTAGTAATTTGCTCAGAACAGGGTAGAAAGGGGTCTAGTGGAAATTCTACAGAACACCGTCCGTATGGGAATCGCAGGTCCTGTTTCCCGCAGGTCTGTCTTCAGGATCAGGAGAGCAAATCCGAGCAGACTTGCAGCAGAGCCTGGGGATGGGCTCCGTTCGGTGGGTCCCCCGGTTTCCTGAATCTCGGAAGGAGCAGCTCCAGCGGGCAGTGGCAGTTTCATCCCACACCTGGAAGCGTCCAGACCTCAAGGCCCAGCAGCCCCTGAGCCCTGTGTCTGGACCCCCAGGAGGCAGACGGGACAGGCCGGCCTCCTCCTCGGCCCTCTTCCTGCCCAGAACATTCGAGGTCCAGGCCGTCATTAGGGAGAAGCAGGGATGGGGGTGTCCCATGTGGGAAGAGAACACGGAGCAGCTTGTGTACATGGACGTCCACACCAGGAATGTGGGTCGGTGTGACGTGGGCACTGGGAGGGGCAGACGGTGGGCTGAGGAAGCAGGGCGGGGCCGGGGGTCCCGAGGAGGGGGTGCAACAAGCTTTGCCTGTGCCGGGCCTCAGACTCCACGGGGCTTCCCTCCCCTGGTCACTGGGGAGGAGGAGCCGAGCAGCGTTGGTGGGGTGACCACTCGCGTCCCCACGCCCTGCCAGCATCAGACCTTCAGGTTCCGGGTCGGGGAGCCTGATGAGAGCAGGTCCAGCCGTGCCCACCAGGGAGGCCTGGAGGGGTCGGGCGGGAAGCACTGGTTTGGTCATCCCCTGTGCGGAAGTTTCCGAGCCAGTGTCCAGTGGGAGCTCTCACCTCACACGTGGGTTTCACGTCCACAGCTCAGATCACCTTCTAGCCGCTTGGTTTGTTTTCTAGGCACAAAGTCCTAATATCTCCTATGTCCCCTGCCCGTGAAAAGGCACGTCTGATCTGGCACCAGGTTCAGCCTCTGGTCCCTCCTGACTGGAGGCCCAGCAGCCAGTGTCACCGCGTCATGACTGTCAGGGGGTGTCAGGCATGGGGGGACGAGAGCACACGGTCCAGGCCCACGAGGGACCGTGCCGTCCACGGAGCCGGTGCTGTGGCTCTAGGTGTCCCCTCCCCCCACCCCCGGGCAGAGACCACCGTCCCCTTACAGACTGTTACCAAGTGAAGTCACATGGACCCTGCTCGGGTCCGAGCCTGGCGAGGCGCTCTGCCTCAGTGGGGAAGGTCTCCTTTTCCCATGTGGGTTCAAGTAGGCAAATAACAAAACCAAAGCTGAGACCACCACAGCACAGACTCTGTTCAGTGGCCAAAGAATGGAGAAGCGGGAACTAAGTTCACAGACCAACTTCTCAGCCTCCTGGAGAGACTGGTTTAATCTGAAAGAGTAAAGACAAAGGGAGGAGGAGTGCGGCTACTGTTGGGGATGAAGAGGCCTTCCGGGGAAGGGGCAGGGCTTTTCCCAAGCGAGTGGGGTACCACCTCCTTTCACCCAGTTTTGGTCCTTCATGTCCAGTCATGGCCACCGGTAGGCGTGTCACTTAATATGCTGATATAGTCAATTCAACCTGTGAGGAGACTCAGGGTCTGTTGGAGGTCACATTCGTTGCCATCTTGGTCCCAGCTGGTTCCATCTGTTTGTTTGTAGTTTCCTTTCTTATCTCTGGACCCCTTAACTTAAATACTTAGGTGAACTCCTGCTGAAGTTGGGGAGTGGAGGACAGCCCTGTGAAAGGTGGGTCCACGGGTTCTGAGCAGGGCCTGGAGCAGCTCTGACAACAAGAGGAGGAGGCTGAGACGGGCGGTCATTCTGACGCCCGCACTGGGGCCTGTGGTCGGCATGTGGAGGTGGTCAGCTGGGGCACGTGTCAGGGAATGTTCTCGGTGTTTACACAGAAGATGTGAACGTGGGCCCAGATGCAGAGCTGCCTGCAGACGCTGCTACAGAACCCCCTGATTCTTTCCTGAGAAAACTGGTGGGGGGCATTCAGGCAACAGGGCAAACAGCTTGCTCTGGACGTTCTTGTGGGGAAGTGGGGACTTAGCAACAGGGGCTCAGCCCGCATAACCCCAGAAGCCCTCCCAGGACAGCCCCAGAACTGCTTCTGGAATGGCAAGGAGAAGTGGGTCTTCCACCTACTAGACGTGGAGGAAAGGGCTGGGGTCTGCAGGGCCGCCCTCACCTTCAGGGACTGGCTGGGAGGCTCACAGGACCCAGCACATGCTTGTGGCTTGTGTGCTCACAGCTGAGATGGGTCACAGCACGCAGTAGGGATGCACGGGAGGGAGGGCCCCTGCTCTGGTCACCTCATGACCCTTCATGCCCCCTCCTTCCCTCGAGGGTCTCTAGGGTGTCTCTTCCCCCAGCGACGAAGGCCAGAACCATGACAGTTACCCGCACCCCCATCCCCCCAGGGAAGCTCACTAGAGGCTTGGAACCCGGCTCGGGGCTGGTCACGTGGTGTTGTCTGCCCTCACCCTCCAAAATGCCAGTGCCCAGAAGGGGAGCCAGGGCTCAGCATGAACCAAATGGTTTGTGCAAACAGCACGGGCGCAGGGGGCTGCCCCTAACGGGAGGCGGGAGGGTTTAGATCAGGGCAGGGAGCTGCTCACCAGCTGCATTAGCTTCCCAGGGCAGCTGTGACAAATGACCACAAACGGAGGCTCAGAGCAACAGAAACCTGTCCTCTCTCAGTCCTGGAGGCCAGACGTCTGAGGTCAAGGTGTCCCAGGGCCGTGCTCCCTCTGGAGGCTCCAGGGGAGGGTCCTGCCTGCCTCTTCCAGCTTCTGGGGGCTCCAGACATCCCTGGGCTTGTGGCCGCATCCATCCCATCTCTACCTCCGTCTTCACATGGTGTCTCCTGTGTGTCTGTGTCTCTCCGCTTGTCCCTTAGAAGGACACTGTCCCTGATTTAGGGCCACCCTGATCCAGGATGACCTCATCTTCAGATCCGTAACTAATTATACCTGAAAAGACCTTGCTTCCAAATGAGGTTCCATTCTCAGATTCTGGGGGGCATGACGTGGACATAAGTTCTGGGGGACCCCCATTCAACCCACTATAGCACCCAGTTCCCAGATGCCAGCCGACCTTCCTCAGGACAGCATCAGGCTGGTGATGTTCTGTCTTTCTGCACGGAGTTGCCTCTTGTTTCTTGTGGTAACAGTGAGGTTGGATGGGGCGCGCTGTGGTTGACCTCCCGGTCATTCCAGGGACCACGCTGATGTGTCCTTCCCGGGAGAGTGCGAACACGGCCAGGGCTCCCTGTGAACACTCCACACTGACCGCTCGGTGGTCAGACACCTGCATGGGCTGGGCCAGTCCCCGGCACATTCTACCACATCCACAGCCTGGTGGACTCTGTGCGGGCCTATGACCAGGAGGTGGGGACCGGCAGGATGGGTGGGAGCCCTCCTGCCTGCCACGTGACCTCCAGCCCACCACAGACCCTCCAGTCCTGCCATGGACACCCCCATCACATTAACCCCCAAGAGGGCTTCTGGGAGGGGTGAGAATTCGACCATGAAGAAGACAGGGCAGGCCCTAACTGCAGCAGGTGAAGGCAAGGACTGGGGTTGCTTGGCTATTTGTCCCCCAAAGACCCAGGATGTGGGCTCTGACTTGAGGGGTCCACCTCTACCTGGGCTCACCTGGGGGATCGCTGCAGGGAGAGCGTGTCCTTGGGTGATTTTCCAACTCTCCCCACATCAGCCTCACCCCCTGGGCCCCCTGACCCCATTAATAGTCTTTAAATAGTGTCTCTCACCCAACAGGCCTGCGTGGGAGATTTTAATATTGTGTGGGAGTCCAGTGACCAGCGCCCATGTGTCCTGTGTGTCTTGGGAGGGGACGGAGCCTCGCTCTCACGTTCCTGCCCCAGTGCACCTGGGGTCGGGGGCAGCAGACCAAGGCTTTGTTCCGGCAGAAGCTCCCTTTCTGTGAACAAGTCTTCCCCCACTCCCATTATCCTCACTAGAGGTTCAGGAGGCCACAGCATCGGGGCACCTCCAGCACCAGGACCCCACCCTAGGGAATTTCTCAAGAGCAGGGACCAGGCCTGGGGGCTGAGGGGAGGAGGGAGCCGGCCTCTTCAGGATCCCCGGGGCTAGGATGCCTCCTACCCAGGAGGGCCTTGGACTCAGCTTAACTTCCACCCGGGGTCTCCTACCCCTCCCTTGGTAGAGGGGCCCTTCAGATTCCAGGGCCCCAAGATCCTCCCCACCGACTTCTGACCCCACCTGCAGAGTCGGGGACCCAGAGACCCCCTCCCCGGCTTCTTTTTTCTTGGAGGCTCCCAGAATTCCCTGAGGATGTTATACTCAGGGTTTATTATGCTGAAGGATGCAAGTTAAAATCAGCAAGGATGGGGGGATGAGCAGGGTCCAGCTTCCTTGGCTGTGGCAGCCCAGGGAAGCCCACCTGAGTCCTGAAGTGCAGGGTTTATTGGGGTCTGTCACGTCAATGTGGGGACCACTATGTGCCTGACATTGGCCTCCAGCCCCCGGGGGCGACTCAGGAAGCCCCACCGTGTATCACGCCATCAGCACAGACCAGGCTGGAGCGAGGCCCATGGAGCACAGACACTCCCGTCAGACTCAAGGTGACCTCTGGAGCCAGAACAGAGGCCCGGCCTCTCTGTGGGCAGGTGAACCCACACCGCACAGGCCCTGGTGCAGTGCCCGTTCCGTGTGGTCAGCATGGGTGCACGTGGGTCAGCCAGTGTCTGTGTGTCTCAGCCTGTAACCACAGACCACACTGTCCTGCTCTGCTCCCAAGAGCGAGGCCAATGGAGGGACAACGTGGGTGGGAACAAAGCCGGGTCATGGTCCGGCTGGGTGAGAAAGGGTCCAAGGAGCGAGAACCCGGCTGCCCTTGCCTGGTGAGCCGAGAGCTGACGTCTGCCCTGTGGTCAGTCCATTTCCCCATATCCCGAGGTAGAGCTGCCTTTCCTGCCCCCTGGGGCAGGGTCATGCCTGTGTATACAGCAGGATGCACAGCAGTGCACGCAGCAGGCCTGATGCCTGCCCTTGGCATGTAGTCGGGGGCTTGGTGAGGGTGGAACATCCCGACAGGATGTGGGCCGACCCCGGTGAGGATGTAGGGGTGAAGCGTTTGGGAGCCTCTGGAGGGAACCCTCACCTGTCTGCACAGGTGGATTGAGGACACAGACCAAGGGTGGGCAGGCGGGGAGCCCAGTCCTGGGTCATCCCTGAGGCTGGAGGAGGGGTGTGGAGCGGGGGGTGATGGCGGTGGGGAGGAGGGACTGATCACAGGAGAGTGAGGAGACAGAGGATCCGAGGCAGCGGGGAAGGTGAAGACTGTGCCTGATGGGAGGACGAAGAGACCAGCAGGCGGCGCTGTAGGCGCGGGTAGCAGGCCTGCTCCCTGCAGGGCGGCGCCAGAGCACCGCACTGCTGGAAACCACGGGATGTCCAGACAGAACCCCAGAGGATGGGGGGCCATATGGGCAGGAAGAGTTTGGAAAAGTCACCTTATCTCCACATGTCCTGGGGGAGGGTTCCCTGCTCCAGCCTCTTTCCTTAGAGTTTCCCCACCTGGGGAAGTCAGCACACTCAATAGCTGGTCGTTCAAGGCTTGGAATTTGTCGGGAGGATGAAAGGGAAAAGGGGGGAAGGAATGAGAAATAAGCTCTACGTATTTGGACAGCACATGACACTCTAATTTCCAATCAGGAAGAGGAATTTCCCAAAGGCTCAGGCTGCCCCTGTAACCAGAATGGGGCTTGAAGCAATCCTGCCACTTTGTGGCCGGTTCCAGAAAGAAGTTGAAGACACTTGCTCAGGGGCACTGCAATCCACAACGCCTGCAAACCTGTAAGTGACAACTATCGTAGAAAAATGTCTTGGGGTAAGTAACTGAAAAGAACTTGAAAACAAGGCAGAATTGCAGGAACCGGATTGCAAGAGGTAGATTGGACTTGCCGTTAAAGCACATGAAAGCTGCTCAATATTGCCTGTGATTCAGCTGGCCAAAAAGGGTGTACAGGTTGAAACACATACGAACTTTGTGGCCAAGCAAATATGCAGGAAACACAAATCAACACGACAAAGATGTAGCACTTCGCCCCAGTCAGAATGGCCAACCTCACAAAGTGTAAAAACAACAAATGGAGGAGAGGATGTGGAGAAAATGGAACCCTGCTACGCTGATGGTGGGAATGTCAATTGCTAACAGCCACGCTGGAGAAGGGTATGATGTTTCCTAAAAATTCTAAAAAATAGAGCTACAGGGACTTCCTGGTGGTGCAGACGTTAAGTATCCAACTGCCAAGGCAGAGGACACGGGGTTGAGCCCTAGTCCAGAAAGATAACACATGCCACGGAGCAACTAAGCCAATGCATGACAACTACTGAGCCTGTGCTCTAGAGCCTGTGAGCCACAACTACTGAAGCCTGGTGCCTAAAGCCAGTGCTTTGCAAGAAGAGAAGCCACGGCAATGAGAAGCCCACGCACTTCAAAGAAGAGTAGCCCCAACTTCCTGCAACTAGAGAAACCCCACATGAAAAAACGAAGATCCAACACAGGAAAAATTACTTACTTACTTAATTAAAAAACAATAGAGTTACAGAGCATACGGCACTACCACTCCTGGGGATATATTTCGAGATAACCATAAATCGATAGGACACAGGAACTTTAACTATTACTGCAGCACTTTTGCAGGATCCTCGACTTGGAAACAATATAAATGTCCTTGGAAAGAAAAAATGGATAAAGACAATATGGTACTTATTTACAATGGAATAGTACTCAGCCATGAAACCAATGAAATAAGGCCAGTTGCAGCAACTCGAGTGTACTTAGATAAGATCATTCTAAGTGACAAAAGTCAGACACAAAAACACACATGGCACAAGATACTATTTATAGGTGGAATATAAAAATGGTTACACATGAACTAAATTACAAAACAGAAACAGGGTCACACATTTACAAAACACACTTATGGCTGATAAAGTGGAAAGGTGGGGTGGGGTGAGATTTAAACCAGAGGGTTGAAATTAACACAGATACCGTTCCAAAGACCAAATAGGTAATCGACAAAATCTACTCTATAGCTCAAGAAGTGGACTCAGCACATTCTAGTCACCAGAAAAGAATATATACGACGCGTAAGAATGTTAAAAGAATTTACGAATGTCTCTCTGTAAGTGAAACAAGTGGATGTGCAGGAGCAAGAAAGACAGCATTGAAAATCACCTTTACCAAATGATAAAAATAAATTTTAAAAAAGACAAAAAAAAGACACTGAAAGAAAATGTTACAAAATTCGTTCAAGGGATGTGATGCAACCTGGATTGACCATATCTAGACCCACAGCTGGATGAGGCATAAGGGTGGACACTCTCGGGGCTGAGAGGTTTGGTGAGGTTGGGGGAGCAAACGCAGAGCCTTTAAAGTAATACTGCCTGTTACCCATCCCATGGGTCCCAAATCTCCAGGTTCAAGGGCATCTTCCTACATCGAAAACATGCATGAGAAACCCAGAAGGTGGTACACCGTGTGATCGGGAAAGGTTTCTAAAACGCACCTCATTTCTCATCTCCTTGTGCTCGGGTTCGCCATTCCAGCTACTTTACTAGCAATCTCCCTCCTTGGAGAATCGGCACCTTTAACCTCCTGTTCCGTACATGTTGCAATTTGTCCTGAGGATTAACGGGAAGAGGGGCAACCAATGAGAGACTAGATCTAGGTCGTGGGACAGGCACAGGTCACTCTATTTTCCCATGATGAAGGAGAATTAACCACAGGCTCAGCCTGCCGCCCGGAACCAGAAGAGGGCCTGAGGAAAATCCTCGCTTTTGCGGCCATCTCCCAAAAGAGCGAGTTGAAAAATGGAGCTCAGGGGCACTGCAATTCACGAACCTGCAGAGTTTTAAATGATAACTCTCGTCCACAAATATATTGAGGGAAGGCAACGAAGAGGATTTGAAAGCAAGGCAGAATTGCAGGAAACAGATTTCAGGAGGTCGATTCGAATCGCCTTTAAAGCACATGAAAAGCGGCAAAACGTCGACAATGATGCCCTTGGCCAAAAAGGGCGTATGCGTTTTTTCCTGAATATATTCAGGAAAAAACGCATACGCCCTTTTTGGCCAACCAAGCAACCTGGAAAGGCAAATCAGTGCTACAAAGAAGTCTCGCTTCCCATCGGTCAAAAGGGCCATGCGGAAAAAAGTGTCAAAACCAGAAATGCAGAACAGGCCATGGAGAAATGGGAGCCTTGCTACGCTGATGGGCGGGATGTAAATTGCCAACAGCCACTCTGGAGAAGTGTACGGTGTGTCCTGAAACATCGAAAAAACACAGCTTAGAGCACATAGGGCACTTCCACTCATGGGCGTATAAATTGGGAAAACTAAAAATCAGCAAGACACAGGCACCCCAAAGTTTAGGGCTGCTCTGTTGACAAGAACATCCACTTCGTGACACCTTAAATATCCCAGGAAAGAGAAAAATGGATAAAGAAGTGGTGGTCCTTATGTACAATGGAATATCACTCAGCCATGAAATCAATGTCATAAGGCTAGTAGCAGCATGATGAGTGGCTTTAGCTACGGTGATTCTAAGTGAAATAAGTCACACAGAAAAAGACACTTATCATAAGCTATCACTTATAGAGGGAATGTAAAAACCGCTACACTTGAACTGAATTACAAAACAGAACAGAGTCACAGGTTTACAAAACAGAACAGAGTCACAAGTTTACAAAACACACTATGGCTGCTTAACGGGAAAGGTGGGGTGGGGTGATGCATAAAACAAGGGTTTCAAATGAGCTCAGATACCGTTCCATAAACCCAATATGTAATAGAAAGACCTACTCCTTGCTCAGTGAACTGGACTCAACACCCCCTATTCACCGCACAAGAATATATCTGACTAGTAAGAATCTTAAAACCTATGTATTGATATCTCTCTGGAAGTGAGTCAAGTGGCTGTAAAGCGGCAGAAACACAGCCGTGAAAAGCAGCTAAACCCCATTATAAAAATAAATTACTTTTAAAAACCCGTGAAACAAAGACAGTGAAAGAGAGAGAAATTCTTACAAAATTCGTTCAGGGGCTGTGATGCAACCTGGATTGACCATATCTAGACCCACAGCTGGAGGAGACATAAGGGTGGACACTCTCGCGGCTGAGAGGTTTGGTGAGGTAGGGGGAGCAAACGCAGAGCCTTTAAAGTAATACTGCCTGTTACCCATCCCATGGGTCCCAAATCTCCAGGTTCAAGGGCATCTTCCTACCTCGAAAACATGCATGGGAAACCCAGAAGGTGGTACACCGTGTGATCGGGAAAGGTTTCTAAAACGCACCTCATTTCTCATCTCCTTGTGCTCGGGTTCGCCATTCCAGCCGCTTTACTAGCAATCTCCCTCCTTGGAGAATCAGCACCTTTAACCTCCCGTTCCGTACAGCTTGCAATATGTCCTGAGGATGAACGGGAAGAGGGGGAGCCAATGAGAGACTAGCTCTAGGTGTTGGGACAGGCACAGGTCACTCTATTTTCCCATCAGGAAGAAGAATTAACCACAGGCTCAGCCTGCCGCCCGGAAGCAGAATAGGGCCTGAGGCAATCCTGCGCTTTTGTGGCCAGCTCCCAAAAAAGCGAGTTGAAAAATGGAGCTCAGGGGCACTGCAATTCACAAACCTGCAGAGTTATAAATGATAACTCTCGTCCACAAATATATTGAGGGAAGGCAACGAAGAGGATCTGAAAGCAAGGCAGAATTGCAGGAAACAGATTTCAGGAGGTCGATTCGAATCGCCTTTAAAGCACATGAAAAGCGGCAAAATGTCAACAATGATGCCCTTGGCCAAAAAGGGCGTATGCGTTTTTTCCTGAATATATTCAGGAAAAAACGCATACGCCCTTTTTGGCCAACCAAGCAACCTGGAAAGGCAAATCAGCGCTACAAAGAAGTCTCGCTTCCCATCGGTCAAAAGGGCCATGCGGAAAAAAGTGTCAAAACCAGAAATGCAGGACAGGCCATGGAGAAATGGGAGCCTTGCTACGCTGATGGGCGGGATGTAAATTGCCAACAGCCACTCTGGAGAAGTGTACGGTGTGTCCTGAAACATCGAAAAAACACAGCTTAGAGCGCATAGGGCACTTCCACTCATGGGCGTATAAATTGGGAAAACTAAAAATCAGCAAGACACAGGCACCCCAAAGTTTGGGGCTGCTCTGTTGACAAGAACCTCCACTTCGTGACACCTTAAATATCCCAGGAAAGAGAAAAATGGATAAAGAAGTGGTGGTCCTTATGTACAATGGAATATCACTCAGCCATGAAATCAATGTCATAAGGCTAGTAGCAGCATGATGAGTGGCTTTAGCCACGACGATTCTAAGTGAAATAAGTCATACAGAAAAACACACTTATTATAAGCTATCACTTATAGAGGGAATGTAAAAACCGCTACACTTGAACTGAATTACAAGACAGAACAGAGTCACACGTTTAGAAAACACATTATGGCTTCTTAACGGGAAAGGTGGGGTGGGGTGATGCATAAAACAAGGGTTTCAAATGAGCTCAGATACCGTTCCATAAACCCCATATGTAACAGAAAGACCTACTCCTTGCTCAGTGAACTGGACTCAACACCCCCTATTCACCGCACAAGAATATATCTGACTAGTAAGAATCTTAAAACCTATGTATTGATATCTCTCTGGAAGTGAGTCAAGTGGCTGTAAAGCGGCAGAAACACAGACGTGAAAAGCAGCTAAACCCCATTATAAAAATAAATTCCTTTTAAAAACCCGTGAAACAAAGACAGTGAAAGAGAGAGAAATTCTTACAAAATTCGTTCAGGGGCTGTGATGCAACCTGGATTGACCATATCTAGACCCACAGCTGGAGGAGACATAAGGGTGGACACTCTCGCGGCTGAGAGGCTTGGTGAGGTTGGGGGAGCAAACGCAGAGCCTTTAAAGTAATACTGCCTGTTACCCATCCCATGGGTCCCAAATCTGCAGGTTCAAGGGCATCTTCCTACCTCGAAAACATGCATGAGAAACCCAGAAGGTGGTACACCGTGTGATCGGGAAAGGTTTCTAAAACGCACCTCATTTCTCATCTCCTTGTGCTCGGGTTCGCCATTCCAGCCGCTTTACTAGCAATCTCCCTCCTTGGAGAATCAGCACCTTTAACCTCCCGTTCCGTACAGCTTGCAATTTGTCCTGAGGATGAACGGGAAGAGGGGGAGCCAATGAGAGACTAGCTCTAGGTGTTGGGACAGGCACAGGTCACTCTATTTTCCCATCAGGAAGAAGAATTAACCACAGGCTCAGCCTGCCGCCCAGAAGCAGAATAGGGCCTGAGGCGATCCTGCGCTTTTGCGGACAGCTCCCAAAAAAGCGAGTTGAAAAATGGAGCTCAGGGGCACTGCAATTCACAAACCTGCAGAGTTATAAATGATAACTCTCGTCCACAAATATATTGAGGGAAGGCAACGAAGAGGATCTGAAAGCAAGGCAGAATTGCAGGAAACAGATTTCAGGAGGTCGATTCGAATCGCCTTTAAAGCACATGAAAAGCGGCAAAACGTCGACAATGATGCCCTTGGCCAAAATGGGCGTATGCGTTTTTTCCTGAATATATTCAGGAAAAAACGCATACGCCCTTTTCGGCCAACCAAGCAACCTGGAAAGGCAAATCAGCGCTACAAAGAAGTCTCGCTTCCCATCGGTCAAAAGGGCCACGCGGAAAAAAGTGTCAAAACCAGAAATGCAGAACAGGCCATGGAGAAATGGGAGCCTTGCTACGCTGATGGGCGGGATGTAAATTGCCAACAGCCACTCTGGAGAAGTGTACGGTGTGTCCTGAAACATCGAAAAAACACAGCTTAGAGCGCATAGGGCACTTCCACTCATGGGCGTATAAATTGGGAAAACTAAAAATCAGCAAGACACAGGCACCCGAAAGTTTAGGGCTGCTCTGTTGACAAGAACCTCCACTTCATGACACCTTAAATATCCCAGGAAAGAGAAAAATGGATTAAGAAGTGGTGGTCCTTATGTACAATGGAATATCACTCAGCCATGAAATCAATGTCATAAGGCTAGTAGCAGCATGATGAGTGGCTTTAGCTACGACGATTCTAAGTGAAATAAGTCACACAGAAAAAGACACTTATCATAAGCTATCACTTATAGAGGGAATGTAAAAACCGCTACACTTGAACTGAATTACAAAACAGAACAGAGTCACACGTTTACAAAACACACTATGGCTGCTTAACCGGAAAGGTGGGGTGGGGTGATGAATAAAACAAGGGTTTCAAATGAGCTCAGATACCGTTCCATAAACCCAATATGTAATAGAAAGACCTACTCCTTGCTCAGTGAACTGGACTCAACACCCCCTATTCACCACACAAGAATATATCTGACTAGTAAGAATCTTAAAACCTATGTATTGATATCTCTCTGGAAGTGAGTCAAGTGGCTGTAAAGCCGCATAAACACAGCCGTGAAAAACAGCTAAACCCCATTATAAAAATAAATTACTTTTAAAAACCCGTGAAACAAAGACAGTGAAAGAGAGAGAATTTCTTACAAAATTCGTTCAGGGGCTGTGATGCAACCTGGATTGACCATATCTAGACCCACAGCTGGATGAGACATAAGGGTGGACACTCTCGGGGCTGAGAGGTTTGGTGAGGTTGGGGGAGCAAACGCAGAGCCTTTAAAGTAATACTGCCTGTTACCCATCCCATGGGTCCCAAATCTCCAGGTTCAAGGGCATCTTCCTACCTCGAAAACATGCATGAGAAACCCAGAAGGTGGTACACCGTGTGATCGGGAAAGGTTTCTAAAACGCACCTCATTTCTCATCTCCTTGTGCTCGGGTTCGCCATTCCAGCCGCTTTACTAGCAATCTCCCTCCTTGGAGAATCAGCACCTTTAACCTCCCGTTCCGTACAGCTTGCAATTTGTCCTGAGGATGAACGGGAAGAGGGGGAGCCAATGAGAGACTAGCTCTAGGTGTTGGGACAGGCACAGGTCACTCTATTTTCCCATCAGGAAGAAGAATTAACCACAGGCTCAGCCTGCCGCCCGGAAGCAGAATAGGGCCTGAGGCGATCCTGCGCTTTTGCGGACAGCTCCCAAAAAAGCGAGTTGAAAAATGGAGCTCAGGGGCACTGCAATTCACAAACCTGCAGAGTTATAAATGATAACTCTCGTCCACAAATATATTGAGGGAAGGCAACGAAGAGGATCTGAAAGCAAGGCAGAATTGCAGGAAACAGATTTCAGGAGGTCGATTCGAATCGCCTTTAAAGCACATGAAAAGCAGCAAAACGTTGACAATGATGCCCTTGGCCAAAAAGGGCGTATGCGTTTTTTCCTGAATATATTCAGGAAAAAACGCATACGCCCTTTTTGGCCAACCAAGCAACCTGGAAAGGCAAATCAGCGCTACAAAGAAGTCTCGCTTCCCATCGGTCAAAAGGGCCATGCGGAAAAAAGTGTCAAAACCAGAAATGCAGAACAGGCCATGGAGAAATGGGAGCCTTGCTACGCTGATGGGCGGGATGTAAATTGCCAACAGCCACTCTGGAGAAGTGTACGGTGTGTCCTGAAACATCGAAAAAACACAGCTTAGAGCGCATAGGGCACTTCCACTCATGGGCGTATAAATTGGGAAAACTAAAAATCAGCAAGACACAGGCACCCCAAAGTTTGGGGCTGCTCTGTTGACAAGAACCTCCACTTCATGACACCTTAAATATCCCAGGAAAGAGAAAAATGGATAAAGAAGTGGTGGTCCTTATGTACAATGGAATATCCCTCAGCCATGAAATCAATGTCATAAGGCTAGTAGCAGCATGATGAGTGGCTTTAGCTACGACGATTCTAAGTGAAATAAGTCATACAGAAAAACACACTTATTATAAGCTATCACTTATAGAGGGAATGTAAAAACCGCTACACTTGAACTGAATTACAAAACAGAACAGAGTCACACGTTTAGAAAACACACTATGGCTGCTTAACGGGAAAGGTGGGGTGGGGTGATGCATAAAACAAGGGTTTCAAATGAGCTCAGATACCGTTCCATAAACCCCATATGTAATAGAAAGACCTACTCCTTGCTCAGTGAACTGGACTCAACACCCCCTATTCACCGCACAAGAATATATCTGACTAGTAAGAATCTTAAAACCTATGTATTGATATCTCTCTGGAAGTGAGTCAAGTGGCTGTAAAGCGGCAGAAACACAGACGTGAAAAGCAGCTAAACCCCATTATAAAAATAAATTCCTTTTAAAAACCCGTGAAACAAAGACAGTGAAAGAGAGAGAAATTCTTACAAAATTCGTTCAGGGGCTGTGATGCAACCTGGATTGACCATATCTAGACCCACAGCTGGAGGAGACATAAGGGTGGACACTCTCGGGGCTGAGAGGTTTGGTGAGGTTGGGGGAGCAAACGCAGAGCCTTTAAAGTAATACTGCCGGTTACCCATCCCATGGGTCCCAAATCTGCAGGTTCAAGGGCATCTTCCTACCTCGAAAACATGCATGAGAAACCCAGAAGGTGGTACACCGTGTGATTGGGAAAGGTTTCTAAAACGCACCTCATTTCTCATCTCCTTGTGCTCGGGTTCGCCATTCCAGCCGCTTTACTAGCAATCTCCCTCCTTGGAGAATCAGCACCTTTAACCTCCCGTTCCGTACAGCTTGCAGTTTGTCCTGAGGATGAACGGGAAGAGGGGCAGCCAATGAGAGACTAGCTCTAGGTGTTGGGACAGGCACAGGTCACTCTATTTTCCCAACAGGAAGAAGAATTAACCACAGGCTCAGCCTGCCGCCCAGAAGCAGAATAGGGCCTGAGGCGATCCTGCGCTTTTTCGGCCAGCTCCCAAAAAAGCGAGTTGAAAAATGGAGCTCAGGGGCACTGCAATTCACAAACCTGCAGAGTTATAAATGATAACTCTCGTCCACAAATATATTGAGGGAAGGCACCGAAGAGGATCTGAAAGCAAGGCAGAATTGCAGGAAACAGATTTCAGGAGGTCGATTCGAATCGCCTTTAAAGCACATGAAAAGTGGCAAAACGTCGACAATGATGCCCTTGGCCAAAAAGGGCGTATGCGTTTTTTCCTGAATATATTCAGGAAAAAACGCATACGCCCTTTTCGGCCAACCAAGCAACCTGGAAAGGCAAATCAGCGCTACAAAGAAGTCTCGCTTCCCATCGGTCAAAAGGGCCACGCGGAAAAAAGTGTCAAAAGCAGAAATGCAGAACAGGCCATGGAGAAATGGGAGCCTTGCTATGCTGATGGGCGGGATGTAAATTGCCAACAGCCACTCTGGAGAAGTGTACGGTGTGTCCTGAAACATCAAAAAAACACAGCTTAGAGCGCATAGGGCACTTCCACTCATGGGCGTATAAATTGGGAAAACAAAAAATCAGCAAGACACAGGCACCCGAAAGTTTAGGGCTGCTCTGTTGACAAGAACCTCCACTTCATGACACCTTAAATATCCCAGGAAAGAGAAAAATGGATAAAGAAGTGGTGGTCCTTATGTACAATGGAATATCACTCAGCCATGAAATCAATGTCATAAGGCTAGTAGCAGCATGATGAGTGGCTTTAGCTACGACGATTCTAAGTGAAATAAGTCACACAGAAAAAGACACTTATCATAAGCTATCACTTATAGAGGGAATGTAAAAACCGCTACACTTGAACTGAATTACAAAACAGAACAGAGTCACACGTTTACAAAACACACTATGGCTGCTTAACCGGAAAGGTGGGGTGGGGTGATGAATAAAACAAGGGTTTCAAATGAGCTCAGATACCGTTCCATAAACCCAATATGTAATAGAAAGACCTACTCCTTGCTCAGTGAACTGGACTCAACATCCCCTATTCACCGCACAAGAATATATCTGACTAGTAAGAATCTTAAAACCTATGTATTGATATCTCTCTGGAAGTGAGTCAAGTGGCTGTAAAGCCGCATAAACACAGCCGTGAAAAACAGCTAAACCCCATTATAAAAATAAATTACTTTTAAAAACCCGTGAAACAAAGACAGTGAAAGAGAGAGAATTTCTTACAAAATTCGTTCAGGGGCTGTGATGCAACCTGGATTGACCATATCTAGACCCACAGCTGGATGAGACATAAGGGTGGACACTCTCGGGGCTGAGAGGTTTGGTGAGGTTGGGGGAGCAAACGCAGAGCCTTTAAAGTAATACTGCCTGTTACCCATCCCATGGGTCCCAAATCTCCAGGTTCAAGGGCATCTTCCTACCTCGAAAACATGCATGAGAAACCCAGAAGGTGGTACACCGTGTGATCGGGAAAGGTTTCTAAAACGCACCTCATTTCTCATCTCCTTGTGCTCGGGTTCGCCATTCCAGCCGCTTTACTAGCAATCTCCCTCCTTGGAGAATCAGCACCTTTAACCTCCCGTTCCGTACAGCTTGCAATTTGTCCTGAGGATGAACGGGAAGAGGGGGAGCCAATGAGAGACTAGCTCTAGGTGTTGGGACAGGCACAGGTCACTCTATTTTCCCATCAGGAAGAAGAATTAACCACAGGCTCAGCCTGCCGCCCGGAAGCAGAATAGGGCCTGAGGCGATCCTGCGCTTTTGCGGCCAGCTCCCAAAAAAGCGAGTTGAAAAATGGAGCTCAGGGGCACTGCAATTCACAAACCTGCAGAGTTATAAATGATAACTCTCGTCCACAAATATATTGAGGGAAGGCAACGAAGAGGATCTGAAAGCAAGGCAGAATTGCAGGAAACAGATTTCAGGAGGTCGATTCGAATCGCCTTTAAAGCACATGAAAAGCGGCAAAACGTCGACAATGATGCCCTTGGCCAAAAAGGGCGTATGCGTTTTTTCCTGAATATATTCAGGAAAAAACGCATACGCCCTTTTTGGCCAACCAAGCAACCTGGAAAGGCAAATCAGCGCTACAAAGAAGTCTCGCTTCCCATCGGTCAAAAGGGCCATGCGGAAAAAAGTGTCAAAACCAGAAATGCAGGACAGGCCATGGAGAAATGGGAGCCTTGCTACGCTGATGGGCGGGATGTAAATTGCCAACAGCCACTCTGGAGAAGTGTACGGTGTGTCCTGAAACATCGAAAAAACACAGCTTAGAGCGCATAGGGCACTTCCACTCATGGGCGTATAAATTGGGAAAACTAAAAATCAGCAAGACACAGGCACCCCAAAGTTTGGGGCTGCTCTGTTGACAAGAACCTCCACTTCGTGACACCTTAAATATCCCAGGAAAGAGAAAAATGGATAAAGAAGTGGTGGTCCTTATGTACAATGGAATATCACTCAGCCATGAAATCAATGTCATAAGGCTAGTAGCAGCATGATGAGTGGCTTTAGCTACGACGATTCTAAGTGAAATAAGTCACACAGAAAAAGACACTTATCATAAGCTATCACTTATAGAGGGAATGTAAAAACCGCTACACTTGAACTGAATTACAAAACAGAACAGAGTCACACGTTTACAAAACACACTATGGCTGCTTAACGGGAAAGGTGGGGTGGGGTGATGAATAAAACAAGGGTTTCAAATGAGCTCAGATACCGTTCCATAAACCCAATATGTAATAGAAAGACCTACTCCTTGCTCAGTGAACTGGACTCAACACCCCCTATTCACCGCACAAGAATATATCTGACTAGTAAGAATCTTAAAACCTATGTATTGATATCTCTCTGGAAGTGAGTCAAGTGGCTGTAAAGCGGCAGAAACACAGCCGTGAAAAGCAGCTAAACCCCATTATAAAAATAAATTCCTTTTAAAAACCCGTGAAACAAAGACAGTGAAAGAGAGAGAATTTCTTACAAAATTCGTTCAGGGGCTGTGATGCAACCTGGATTGACCATATCTAGACCCACAGCTGGAGGAGACATAAGGGTGGACACTCTCGGGGCTGAGAGGTTTGGTGAGGTTGGGGGGCAAACGCAGAGCCTTTAAAGTAATACTGCCTGTTACCCATCCCATGGGTCCCAAGTCTCCAGGTTCAAGGGCATCTTCCTACCTCGAAAACATGCATGAGAAACCCAGAAGGTGGTACACCGTGTGATCGGGAAAGGTTTCTAAAACGCACCTCATTTCTCATCTCCTTGTGCTCGGGTTCGCCATTCCAGCCGCTTTACTAGCAATCTCCCTCCTTGGAGAATCAGCACCTTTAACCTCCCGTTCCGTACAGCTTGCAATTTGTCCTGAGGATGAACGGGAAGAGGGGGAGCCAATGAGAGACTAGCTCTAGGTGTTGGGACAGGCACAGGTCACTCTATTTTCCCATCAGGAAGAAGAATTAACCACAGGCTCAGCCTGCCGCCCGGAAGCAGAATAGGGCCTGAGGCGATCCTGCGCTTTTGCGGCCAGCTCCCAAAAAAGCGAGTTGAAAAATGGAGCTCAGGGGCACTGCAATTCACAAACCTGCAGAGTTATAAATGATAACTCTCGTCCACAAATATATTGAGGGAAGGCAACGAAGAGGATCTGAAAGCAAGGCAGAATTGCAGGAAACAGATTTCAGGAGGTCGATTCGAATCGCCTTTAAAGCACATGAAAAGCGGCAAAACGTCGACAATGATGCCCTTGGCCAAAAAGGGCGTATGCGTTTTTTCCTGAATATATTCAGGAAAAAACGCATACGCCCTTTTTGGCCAACCAAGCAACCTGGAAAGGCAAATCAGCGCTACAAAGAAGTCTCGCTTCCCATCGGTCAAAAGGGCCATGCGGAAAAAAGTGTCAAAACCAGAAATGCAGGACAGGCCATGGAGAAATGGGAGCCTTGCTACGCTGATGGGCGGGATGTAAATTGCCAACAGCCACTCTGGAGAAGTGTACGGTGTGTCCTGAAACATCGAAAAAACACAGCTTAGAGCGCATAGGGCACTTCCACTCATGGGCGTATAAATTGGGAAAACTAAAAATCAGCAAGACACAGGCACCCCAAAGTTTGGGGCTGCTCTGTTGACAAGAACCTCCACTTCGTGACACCTTAAATATCCCAGGAAAGAGAAAAATGGATAAAGAAGTGGTGGTCCTTATGTACAATGGAATATCACTCAGCCATGAAATCAATGTCATAAGGCTAGTAGCAGCATGATGAGTGGCTTTAGCTACGACGATTCTAAGTGAAATAAGTCACACAGAAAAAGACACTTATCATAAGCTATCACTTATAGAGGGAATGTAAAAACCGCTACACTTGAACTGAATTACAAAACAGAACAGAGTCACACGTTTACAAAACACACTATGGCTGCTTAACGGGAAAGGTGGGGTGGGGTGATGAATAAAACAAGGGTTTCAAATGAGCTCAGATACCGTTCCATAAACCCAATATGTAATAGAAAGACCTACTCCTTGCTCAGTGAACTGGACTCAACACCCCCTATTCACCGCACAAGAATATATCTGACTAGTAAGAATCTTAAAACCTATGTATTGATATCTCTCTGGAAGTGAGTCAAGTGGCTGTAAAGCGGCAGAAACACAGCCGTGAAAAGCAGCTAAACCCCATTATAAAAATAAATTACTTTTAAAAACCCGTGAAACAAAGACAGTGAAAGAGAGAGAATTTCTTACAAAATTCGTTCAGGGGCTGTGATGCAACCTGGATTGACCATATCTAGACCCACAGCTGGAGGAGACATAAGGGTGGACACTCTCGGGGCTGAGAGGTTTGGTGAGGTTGGGGGGCAAACGCAGAGCCTTTAAAGTAATACTGCCTGTTACCCATCCCATGGGTCCCAAGTCTCCAGGTTCAAGGGCATCTTCCTACCTCGAAAACATGCATGAGAAACCCAGAAGGTGGTACACCGTGTGATCGGGAAAGGTTTCTAAAACGCACCTCATTTCTCATCTCCTTGTGCTCGGGTTCGCCATTCCAGCCGCTTTACTAGCAATCTCCCTCCTTGGAGAATCAGCACCTTTAACCTCCCGTTCCGTACAGCTTGCAATTTGTCCTGAGGATGAACGGGAAGAGGGGGAGCCAATGAGAGACTAGCTCTAGGTGTTGGGACAGGCACAGGTCACTCTATTTTCCCATCAGGAAGAAGAATTAACCACAGGCTCAGCCTGCCGCCCGGAAGCAGAATAGGGCCTGAGGCGATCCTGCGCTTTTGCGGCCAGCTCCCAAAAAAGCGAGTTGAAAAATGGAGCTCAGGGGCACTGCAATTCACAAACCTGCAGAGTTATAAATGATAACTCTCGTCCACAAATATATTGAGGGAAGGCAACGAAGAGGATCTGAAAGCAAGGCAGAATTGCAGGAAACAGATTTCAGGAGGTCGATTCGAATCGCCTTTAAAGCACATGAAAAGCAGCAAAACGTCGACAATGATGCCCTTGGCCAAAAAGGGCGTATGCGTTTTTTCCTGAATATATTCAGGAAAAAACGCATACGCCCTTTTTGGCCAACCAAGCAACCTGGAAAGGCAAATCAGCGCTACAAAGAAATCTCGCTTCCCATCAGTCAAAAGGGCCATGCGGAAAAAAGTGTCAAAACCAGAAATGCAGGACAGGCCATGGAGAAATGGGAGCCTTGCTACGCTGATGGGCGGGATGTAAATTGCCAACAGCCACTCTGGAGAAGTGTACGGTGTTTCCTGAAACATCGAAAAAACACAGCTTAGAGCGCATAGGGCACTTCCACTCATGGGCGTATAAATTGGGAAAACTAAAAATCAGCAAGACACAGGCACCCCAAAGTTTGGGGCTGCTCTGTTGACAAGAACCTCCACTTCGTGACACCTTAAATATCCCAGGAAAGAGAAAAATGGATAAAGAAGTGGTGGTCCTTATGTACAATGGAATATCACTCAGCCATGAAATCAATGTCATAAGGCTAGTAGCAGCATGATGAGTGGCTTTAGCCACGACGATTCTAAGTGAAATAAGTCATACAGAAAAACACACTTATTATAAGCTATCACTTATAGAGGGAATGTAAAAACCGCTACACTTGAACTGAATTACAAAACAGAACAGAGTCACACGTTTACAAAACACACTATGGCTGCTTAACGGGAAAGGTGGGGTGGGGTGATGAATAAAACAAGGGTTTCAAATGAGCTCAGATACCGTTCCATAAACCCAATATGTAATAGAAAGACCTACTCCTTGCTCAGTGAACTGGACTCAACACCCCCTATTCACCGCACAAGAATATATCTGACTAGTAAGAATCTTAAAACCTATGTATTGATATCTCTCTGGAAGTGAGCCAAGTGGCTGTAAAGCCGCATAAACACAGCCGTGAAAAACAGCTAAACCCCATTATAAAAATAAATTACTTTTAAAAACCCGTGAAACAAAGACAGTGAAAGAGAGAGAATTTCTTACAAAATTCGTTCAGGGGCTGTGATGCAACCTGGATTGACCATATCTAGACCCACAGCTGGATGAGACATAAGGGTGGACACTCTCGGGGCTGAGAGGTTTGGTGAGGTTGGGGGAGCAAACGCAGAGCCTTTAAAGTAATACTGCCTGTTACCCATCCCATGGGTCCCAAATCTCCAGGTTCAAGGGCATCTTCCTACCTCGAAAACATGCATGAGAAACCCAGAAGGTGGTACACCGTGTGATCGGGAAAGGTTTCTAAAACGCACCTCATTTCTCATCTCCTTGTGCTCGGGTTCGCCATTCCAGCCGCTTTACTAGCAATCTCCCTCCTTGGAGAATCAGCACCTTTAACCTCCCGTTCCGTACAGCTTGCAATTTGTCCTGAGGATGAACGGGAAGAGGGGGAGCCAATGAGAGACTAGCTCTAGGTGTTGGGACAGGCACAGGTCACTCTATTTTCCCATCAGGAAGAAGAATTAACCACAGGCTCAGCCTGCCGCCCGGAAGCAGAATAGGGCCTGAGGCGATCCTGCGCTTTTGCGGCCAGCTCCCAAAAAAGCGAGTTGAAAAATGGAGCTCAGGGGCACTGCAATTCACAAACCTGCAGAGTTATAAATGATAACTCTCGTCCACAAATATATTGAGGGAAGGCAACGAAGAGGATCTGAAAGCAAGGCAGAATTGCAGGAAACAGATTTCAGGAGGTCGATTCGAATCGCCTTTAAAGCACATGAAAAGCGGCAAAACGTCGACAATGATGCCCTTGGCCAAAAAGGGCGTATGCGTTTTTTCCTGAATATATTCAGGAAAAAACGCATACGCCCTTTTTGGCCAACCAAGCAACCTGGAAAGGCAAATCAGCGCTACAAAGAAGTCTCGCTTCCCATCGGTCAAAAGGGCCATGCGGAAAAAAGTGTCAAAACCAGAAATGCAGGACAGGCCATGGAGAAATGGGAGCCTTGCTACGCTGATGGGCGGGATGTAAATTGCCAACAGCCACTCTGGAGAAGTGTACGGTGTGTCCTGAAACATCGAAAAAACACAGCTTAGAGCGCATAGGGCACTTCCACTCATGGGCGTATAAATTGGGAAAACTAAAAATCAGCAAGACACAGGCACCCCAAAGTTTGGGGCTGCTCTGTTGACAAGAACCTCCACTTCGTGACACCTTAAATATCCCAGGAAAGAGAAAAATGGATAAAGAAGTGGTGGTCCTTATGTACAATGGAATATCACTCAGCCATGAAATCAATGTCATAAGGCTAGTAGCAGCATGATGAGTGGCTTTAGCTACGACGATTCTAAGTGAAATAAGTCACACAGAAAAAGACACTTATCATAAGCTATCACTTATAGAGGGAATGTAAAAACCGCTACACTTGAACTGAATTACAAAACAGAACAGAGTCACACGTTTACAAAACACACTATGGCTGCTTAACGGGAAAGGTGGGGTGGGGTGATGAATAAAACAAGGGTTTCAAATGAGCTCAGATACCGTTCCATAAACCCAATATGTAATAGAAAGACCTACTCCTTGCTCAGTGAACTGGACTCAACACCCCCTATTCACCGCACAAGAATATATCTGACTAGTAAGAATCTTAAAACCTATGTATTGATATCTCTCTGGAAGTGAGTCAAGTGGCTGTAAAGCGGCAGAAACACAGCCGTGAAAAGCAGCTAAACCCCATTATAAAAATAAATTACTTTTAAAAACCCGTGAAACAAAGACAGTGAAAGAGAGAGAATTTCTTACAAAATTCGTTCAGGGGCTGTGATGCAACCTGGATTGACCATATCTAGACCCACAGCTGGAGGAGACATAAGGGTGGACACTCTCGGGGCTGAGAGGTTTGGTGAGGTTGGGGGGCAAACGCAGAGCCTTTAAAGTAATACTGCCTGTTACCCATCCCATGGGTCCCAAGTCTCCAGGTTCAAGGGCATCTTCCTACCTCGAAAACATGCATGAGAAACCCAGAAGGTGGTACACCGTGTGATCGGGAAAGGTTTCTAAAACGCACCTCATTTCTCATCTCCTTGTGCTCGGGTTCGCCATTCCAGCCGCTTTACTAGCAATCTCCCTCCTTGGAGAATCAGCACCTTTAACCTCCCGTTCCGTACAGCTTGCAATTTGTCCTGAGGATGAACGGGAAGAGGGGGAGCCAATGAGAGACTAGCTCTAGGTGTTGGGACAGGCACAGGTCACTCTATTTTCCCATCAGGAAGAAGAATTAACCACAGGCTCAGCCTGCCGCCCGGAAGCAGAATAGGGCCTGAGGCGATCCTGCGCTTTTGCGGCCAGCTCCCAAAAAAGCGAGTTGAAAAATGGAGCTCAGGGGCACTGCAATTCACAAACCTGCAGAGTTATAAATGATAACTCTCGTCCACAAATATATTGAGGGAAGGCAACGAAGAGGATCTGAAAGCAAGGCAGAATTGCAGGAAACAGATTTCAGGAGGTCGATTCGAATCGCCTTTAAAGCACATGAAAAGCAGCAAAACGTCGACAATGATGCCCTTGGCCAAAAAGGGCGTATGCGTTTTTTCCTGAATATATTCAGGAAAAAACGCATACGCCCTTTTTGGCCAACCAAGCAACCTGGAAAGGCAAATCAGCGCTACAAAGAAATCTCGCTTCCCATCAGTCAAAAGGGCCATGCGGAAAAAAGTGTCAAAACCAGAAATGCAGGACAGGCCATGGAGAAATGGGAGCCTTGCTACGCTGATGGGCGGGATGTAAATTGCCAACAGCCACTCTGGAGAAGTGTACGGTGTTTCCTGAAACATCGAAAAAACACAGCTTAGAGCGCATAGGGCACTTCCACTCATGGGCGTATAAATTGGGAAAACTAAAAATCAGCAAGACACAGGCACCCCAAAGTTTGGGGCTGCTCTGTTGACAAGAACCTCCACTTCGTGACACCTTAAATATCCCAGGAAAGAGAAAAATGGATAAAGAAGTGGTGGTCCTTATGTACAATGGAATATCACTCAGCCATGAAATCAATGTCATAAGGCTAGTAGCAGCATGATGAGTGGCTTTAGCCACGACGATTCTAAGTGAAATAAGTCATACAGAAAAACACACTTATTATAAGCTATCACTTATAGAGGGAATGTAAAAACCGCTACACTTGAACTGAATTACAAAACAGAACAGAGTCACACGTTTACAAAACACACTATGGCTGCTTAACGGGAAAGGTGGGGTGGGGTGATGAATAAAACAAGGGTTTCAAATGAGCTCAGATACCGTTCCATAAACCCAATATGTAATAGAAAGACCTACTCCTTGCTCAGTGAACTGGACTCAACACCCCCTATTCACCGCACAAGAATATATCTGACTAGTAAGAATCTTAAAACCTATGTATTGATATCTCTCTGGAAGTGAGCCAAGTGGCTGTAAAGCCGCATAAACACAGCCGTGAAAAACAGCTAAACCCCATTATAAAAATAAATTACTTTTAAAAACCCGTGAAACAAAGACAGTGAAAGAGAGAGAATTTCTTACAAAATTCGTTCAGGGGCTGTGATGCAACCTGGATTGACCATATCTAGACCCACAGCTGGATGAGACATAAGGGTGGACACTCTCGGGGCTGAGAGGTTTGGTGAGGTTGGGGGAGCAAACGCAGAGCCTTTAAAGTAATACTGCCTGTTACCCATCCCATGGGTCCCAAATCTCCAGGTTCAAGGGCATCTTCCTACCTCGAAAACATGCATGAGAAACCCAGAAGGTGGTACACCGTGTGATCGGGAAAGGTTTCTAAAACGCACCTCATTTCTCATCTCCTTGTGCTCGGGTTCGCCATTCCAGCCGCTTTACTAGCAATCTCCCTCCTTGGAGAATCAGCACCTTTAACCTCCCGTTCCGTACAGCTTGCAATTTGTCCTGAGGATGAACGGGAAGAGGGGGAGCCAATGAGAGACTAGCTCTAGGTGTTGGGACAGGCACAGGTCACTCTATTTTCCCATCAGGAAGAAGAATTAACCACAGGCTCAGCCTGCCGCCCGGAAGCAGAATAGGGCCTGAGGCGATCCTGCGCTTTTGCGGCCAGCTCCCAAAAAAGCGAGTTGAAAAATGGAGCTCAGGGGCACTGCAATTCACAAACCTGCAGAGTTATAAATGATAACTCTCGTCCACAAATATATTGAGGGAAGGCAACGAAGAGGATCTGAAAGCAAGGCAGAATTGCAGGAAACAGATTTCAGGAGGTCGATTCGAATCGCCTTTAAAGCACATGAAAAGCAGCAAAACGTCGACAATGATGCCCTTGGCCAAAAAGGGCGTATGCGTTTTTTCCTGAATATATTCAGGAAAAAACGCATACGCCCTTTTTGGCCAACCAAGCAACCTGGAAAGGCAAATCAGCGCTACAAAGAAGTCTCGCTTCCCATCGGTCAAAAGGGCCATGCGGAAAAAAGTGTCAAAACCAGAAATGCAGAACAGGCCATGGAGAAATGGGAGCCTTGCTACGCTGATGGGCGGGATGTAAATTGCCAACAGCCACTCTGGAGAAGTGTACGGTGTGTCCTGAAACATCGAAAAAACACAGCTTAGAGCGCATAGGGCACTTCCACTCATGGGCGTATAAATTGGGAAAACTAAAAATCAGCAAGACACAGGCACCCCAAAGTTTGGGGCTGCTCTGTTGACAAGAACCTCCACTTCGTGACACCTTAAATATCCCAGGAAAGAGAAAAATGGATAAAGAAGTGGTGGTCCTTATGTACAATGGAATATCCCTCAGCCATGAAATCAATGTCATAAGGCTAGTAGCAGCATGATGAGTGGCTTTAGCTACGACGATTCTAAGTGAAATAAGTCATACAGAAAAACACACTTATTATAAGCTATCACTTATAGAGGGAATGTAAAAACCGCTACACTTGAACTGAATTACAAAACAGAACAGAGTCACACGTTTAGAAAACACACTATGGCTGCTTAACGGGAAAGGTGGGGTGGGGTGATGCATAAAACAAGGGTTTCAAATGAGCTCAGATACCGTTCCATAAACCCAATATGTAATAGAAAGACCTACTCCTTGCTCAGTGAACTGGACTCAACACCCCCTATTCACCGCGCAAGAATATATCTGACTAGTAAGAATCTTAAAACCTATGTATTGATATCTCTCTGGAAGTGAGTCAAGTGGCTGTAAAGCCGCATAAACACAGCCGTGAAAAACAGCTAAACCCCATTATAAAAATAAATTACTTTTAAAAACCCGTGAAACAAAGACAGTGAAAGAGAGAGAATTTCTTACAAAATTCGTTCAGGGGCTGTGATGCAACCTGGATTGACCATATCTAGACCCACAGCTGGATGAGACATAAGGGTGGACACTCTCGGGGCTGAGAGGTTTGGTGAGGTTGGGGGAGCAAACGCAGAGCCTTTAAAGTAATACTGCCTGTTACCCATCCCATGGGTCCCAAATCTCCAGGTTCAAGGGCATCTTCCTACCTCGAAAACATGCATGAGAAACCCAGAAGGTGGTACACCGTGTGATCGGGAAAGGTTTCTAAAACGCACCTCATTTCTCATCTCCTTGTGCTCGGGTTCGCCATTCCAGCCGCTTTACTAGCAATCTCCCTCCTTGGAGAATCAGCACCTTTAACCTCCCGTTCCGTACAGCTTGCAATTTGTCCTGAGGATGAACGGGAAGAGGGGGAGCCAATGAGAGACTAGCTCTAGGTGTTGGGACAGGCACAGGTCACTCTATTTTCCCATCAGGAAGAAGAATTAACCACAGGCTCAGCCTGCCGCCCGGAAGCAGAATAGGGCCTGAGGCGATCCTGCGCTTTTGCGGCCAGCTCCCAAAAAAGCGAGTTGAAAAATGGAGCTCAGGGGCACTGCAATTCACAAACCTGCAGAGTTATAAATGATAACTCTCGTCCACAAATATATTGAGGGAAGGCAACGAAGAGGATCTGAAAGCAAGGCAGAATTGCAGGAAACAGATTTCAGGAGGTCGATTCGAATCGCCTTTAAAGCACATGAAAAGCAGCAAAACGTCGACAATGATGCCCTTGGCCAAAAAGGGCGTATGCGTTTTTTCCTGAATATATTCAGGAAAAAACGCATACGCCCTTTTTGGCCAACCAAACAACCTGGAAAGGCAAATCAGCGCTACAAAGAAGTCTCGCTTCCCATCGGTCAAAAGGGCCATGCGGAAAAAAGTGTCAAAACCAGAAATGCAGAACAGGCCATGGAGAAATGGGAGCCTTGCTACGCTGATGGGCGGGATGTAAATTGCCAACAGCCACTCTGGAGAAGTGTACGGTGTGTCCTGAAACATCGAAAAAACACAGCTTAGAGCGCATAGGGCACTTCCACTCATGGGCGTATAAATTGGGAAAACTAAAAATCAGCAAGACACAGGCACCCCAAAGTTTGGGGCTGCTCTGTTGACAAGAACCTCCACTTCATGACACCTTAAATATCCCAGGAAAGAGAAAAATGGATAAAGAAGTGGTGGTCCTTATGTACAATGGAATATCCCTCAGCCATGAAATCAATGTCATAAGGCTAGTAGCAGCATGATGAGTGGCTTTAGCTACGACGATTCTAAGTGAAATAAGTCATACAGAAAAACACACTTATTATAAGCTATCACTTATAGAGGGAATGTAAAAACCGCTACACTTGAACTGAATTACAAAACAGAACAGAGTCACACGTTTAGAAAACACACTATGGCTGCTTAACGGGAAAGGTGGGGTGGGGTGATGCATAAAACAAGGGTTTCAAATGAGCTCAGATACCGTTCCATAAACCCCATATGTAATAGAAAGACCTACTCCTTGCTCAGTGAACTGGACTCAACACCCCCTATTCACCGCACAAGAATATATCTGACTAGTAAGAATCTTAAAACCTATGTATTGATATCTCTCTGGAAGTGAGTCAAGTGGCTGTAAAGCGGCAGAAACACAGACGTGAAAAGCAGCTAAACCCCATTATAAAAATAAATTCCTTTTAAAAACCCGTGAAACAAAGACAGTGAAAGAGAGAGAAATTCTTACAAAATTCGTTCAGGGGCTGTGATGCAACCTGGATTGACCATATCTAGACCCACAGCTGGAGGAGACATAAGGGTGGACACTCTCGGGGCTGAGAGGTTTGGTGAGGTTGGGGGAGCAAACGCAGAGCCTTTAAAGTAATACTGCCGGTTACCCATCCCATGGGTCCCAAATCTGCAGGTTCAAGGGCATCTTCCTACCTCGAAAACATGCATGAGAAACCCAGAAGGTGGTACACCGTGTGATTGGGAAAGGTTTCTAAAACGCACCTCATTTCTCATCTCCTTGTGCTCGGGTTCGCCATTCCAGCCGCTTTACTAGCAATCTCCCTCCTTGGAGAATCAGCACCTTTAACCTCCCGTTCCGTACAGCTTGCAGTTTGTCCTGAGGATGAACGGGAAGAGGGGGAGCCAATGAGAGACTAGCTCTAGGTGTTGGGACAGGCACAGGTCACTCTATTTTCCCAACAGGAAGAAGAATTAACCACAGGCTCAGCCTGCCGCCCAGAAGCAGAATAGGGCCTGAGGCGATCCTGCGCTTTTTCGGCCAGCTCCCAAAAAAGCGAGTTGAAAAATGGAGCTCAGGGGCACTGCAATTCACAAACCTGCAGAGTTATAAATGATAACTCTCGTCCACAAATATATTGAGGGAAGGCACCGAAGAGGATCTGAAAGCAAGGCAGAATTGCAGGAAACAGATTTCAGGAGGTCGATTCGAATCGCCTTTAAAGCACATGAAAAGTGGCAAAACGTCGACAATGATGCCCTTGGCCAAAAAGTGCGTATGCGTTTTTTCCTGAATATATTCAGGAAAAAACGCATACGCCCTTTTCGGCCAACCAAGCAACCTGGAAAGGCAAATCAGCGCTACAAAGAAGTCTCGCTTCCCATCGGTCAAAAGGGCCACGAGGAAAAAAGTGTCAAAAGCAGAAATGCAGAACAGGCCATGGAGAAATGGGAGCCTTGCTATGCTGATGGGCGGGATGTAAATTGCCAACAGCCACTCTGGAGAAGTGTACGGTGTGT